>NW_012152840.1:7239984-7241993 GCF_000956105.1 Propithecus coquereli | reverse complement strand
TCTTTCTATATTTAGTAGAGATGGGGTCTCGCTCTTGCTCAGGCTGGTTTCGAACTCCTGAGCTCAAACAATCCGCCCGCCTCAGCCTCCCGGAGTGCTAGGATTACAGGTGTGAGCCACCGCGCCCGGCCTGTTTAAACTTTTTTTTGATAGTTACAGCTTTATTGAAATATTTTGTTGAGATACTTTCTGTCGTTATAGGTTTGTCTATTCTAAATATTTCATAAAAGTAAAATCTTTTGTGACTGGTTTTTACTTAGTATAGCGTTTTCAAGGTTCATCCATGTTGCACCATGTATTAGTACTTCATTCTTTTTTATTGCCAAATAAGATTCTATTGTATGGATATACCAGATTTTGTTTGTCCATTTATCAGTTGATGGACATTTAGGTTGTTTCTGCTTTGGCTCTTATGAATAATGCTGTTATGAACATTTGTGTACAAGCTTCTTTGTAGACATATGTTTCCACTTCTTGGATATGTACCTAGGAGTAGAATCATTGGGTCAGATAACTAACTGTTTAATGTTTTGAGGAACTGCCAAATTGTTTTCCATAGTGGCTACTTCATTTTTCGTTCCCACAAGCAGTTTACCAGACTTCCAAATTCTCCATATCCTTGACAATACTTGTTATTCTATGACTTTTGAATGTCGTCCTTTAAAGTTTTTTTAACTTTCATGCCAAGGTGGTATGAAGATCTCATCCCTTCTAACAACCTTAACATAGTCATTTTGCTTACAGGCTTTTTACTTTTTCTTGAAGAGACCAGCTTTTGTTTATAGTTCATGTACTACTTCAACTATTTAGGCAAGAAAATAAAGCATGTATCTAAAGAATTATTTGAACATTGTTCTTAGCATCTATGGCAAGTGATCAAGAAACCTCCAACAACAATACAGGATCTTCCAAGTGTCTCTTGGCACACTTACCATAGTGGAGCTTCAAGAATTCTGCCTATAAGCAGGATTCTCTTTCTTCCTTATGGTTGCTAACCTCCAGTAGTCTAAGCTTTATTCTTTTACTCTAGTCTGCAGTTTTCAGAACAAGCCTAGTCCCTTTGAACAACAAGGTAACTTAATAGCACAAGCTCTACCAATGTTTCAAAATACTCCTTATCTGTTGTCAAAGAACTAGAATTGACAAAAAGCTGAAGCTCTCGTTAGGTTCAAAGTGCTGGTCCAGTGCTTGCCCGTGCCAAATTTTTCATTGGCTTTTAGTAAAATGGGATAAATGAGTGGATGTGGATATGTGTGTTTAGAATCTTTTTAAACTGAAATAATGGCCTTTCTCTAGTATAGAGTAATTCCTAAGAAACTGGATCCATGACTAGGACTGTCTAGGTTCAGAGCTTAGCTCTTCCTTTATTAGTGACCTTTGGCAAGTTACCTAACCATTCTTTGCTTCGGTTTTTTTTATCTGTAGAATGAAGATAATAGCACCTATCTCATACTATTGTGAGAATTAGATGAGTTAATACATGTAAAGCATTTAAAAGTCTCTGGCCTATATTAAGTGCTGTATGTATTTGCTACTGTAACTGCATTTTGATGTTTAAAAATAATCTCTACTTTGCAATCAAACATTGAAAACCTTATGTTAGTCCACAAGATTTTGTTACTGTTTGCTTATAACTTCACTGGTTTGTGAAATAAAAAACCAGAAATCACCAGTGTAGTAGCATATAGAATTTGGAATTTTTTTTTCAATACTTTGAGTAACTGTTTTAGGAATTTTAGAATAAATGATACAGGTTTGAATTCTGACACCATCAGTGAGTAATTCTGATATTTTGAACAAGTTATTTAACCTGTGAGCCACATTGTCCCCGACTATAAAATGAGGTTACCAATAATGTATTTGTCCAAAGTTTTAATTAAGATTAAATGACGTATGTCAAACAACCTGGTACAGAAGGCAGTCAGTAAATGTTAGTCCTTTTCTTAATTGTGAAGTTAGTATTATGTGAATACATAGTGAATTCACATATAATTATGTAAATATTCTAT
>NW_012152840.1:7236763-7239934 GCF_000956105.1 Propithecus coquereli | reverse complement strand
AGTTTAAGAACTTTATTTAGCAGGAAATAGCCTTTTTATTTAGAAATTATGACATTTATGGTAGTTTGTAACAGATCAGACTATTAATAATAATTTAAAAGAAAAAAGTGGGGGCAGGGAAGAGCTTAAAAGGATGGTATGTTTTGTTTTGGTAAAGTAACAAATCAATTCTAAATCAAATAACATTGGTTTGCTTATATGTATATTTACTACAGATGACATATCATTTATCTCTCTATTTTAGTTAGAAGATGATTAAAGCTAAGTTTTGTTATTCCATTTAAGACTTATTAACAAAATCTATTGGAACTTTTCTTGAGGGAAAACCAGTGTTCCGAAATGTATTTTAAATGTTTTGGTGAGGATATTTTGCTATTATCATAGGTAGATTGAGTTATGTGCCATGTAACTAGATGACAGCCAGAGGGCTGGATGGAAAGTCAAACTTAAGTTTAAAAGACAGAAGCTAAGTGAGGCAAGTGTTGACAAGCTAAGCTAAGCTTGTCAACATGTCACATTCACTTGGAAATTTAAGTATAATCACCCGTGTTAATGAAATTCTCAGGAACACTATAAACTTTAGTTTGGTGCTTGCTAACAGTAGCCTTCAAACTTGTTTCTCTACTTCCTTTTTTTCCTTCTTCTAGTTTTTAATTTTATCATTTTTTACCTCGTTTTAAAAAATCTTTGTTTAATGTTGCAAAAGAATTATAAGTTCTTTCCATGAATAATCTAAGAGTAGATAAATTTAAAAAGGGGAAGATCTATTTTCTCCCAACTTCCCTATGTTAAAAATTGTTAACATTTTGCTGAGTACCCTTCTGGAAGTATTTCTTAATTGTAGAATCGTCTGAAGAGGGTGAAGACCAAGAAGATGAAGATGATGGTGAAGATGAAGATGATGGTGAAGATGAAGATGATGGTGAAGATGAAGATGATGATGATGAAGAAGAAGATGATGATGGTGACGACGACGATGACGACGACGATGATGACGATGATGACGAAGAAGATGGAGAAGAAGATAATCAGAAACGCTATTATCTTAGACAAAGAAAGGCTGCTGTTTACTATCAGGCTCCATTGGAAAGTAAGTGCTGTACATATTTTTTCCAGAAGAAAATATATTAGCTTTCTCTTTATTGTCCTTCCTGTTATTTTGTTTTTTGGTATTTTTCATGTTTTCATTTTGCTGAATATTCATGACTGTTGTCTTAACCTATCCTAAAGTTGCAAGAAATAATTTCTCCAAAGAAAGTTAAATGTTAGCCTTGAGCAAAATAAATAATTGGGCTATTTTGAAATTTTCTGTCTTTATTTTAGATAGATTGTACAGTTTTCTATTTTGTCAGTTTGTATAGATAAGACTGCTTTTGATTTATGTTAACATTATATTTTAATACTCGTGAGCATTTACATGCAGGGTTGATAATTATCTGTTATGTATCTGTACAATCACAATGGTTGTTTATGGCCAGTGTGTGTTTTGGTTGGTTGGTGTCTGTGTTATGTATATTTTCAACAGCAACCCTTCAGACATAAATGATTTAAAACAAGAACAGCAAAATATTCTATAGTAGATATTTACTAGTACTTTCATGGAAGGCAACGCCTTTGTAAGTATTTAGATGAAGAGCAAAATTATCTTCATACATATTTATATGTCTTATATATATTTCTATTTTTAGAACCTCGTCATCAGAGAAAGCGCAACATATTTTATAGTGGCCCAGCTTCTCCCACAAGACCAAGATACAGATTATCTTCTGTAGGACCAAGAAGTCCCTACTATAAACGAATGAACAGGTTTGGTTCTGAAATAGTGATTGATTTGTGACAGCATAATTGTAGGGCAGGATTCTAGAATCTTAGGATCAGTATATTAGGATAGAATTCTACAGTTGTATATTTGGGAGAGCTTAGCTGTATGCCTCTAGTACTCTAATCCCCAGTACCACTGACTAGTTTTTGCTTTTGCTTCCACTAATAGGAACTGTTAGTAACTACTTTGGTAAGGTAGTTTATTCCATTGTTTCACACTTTAATAATAGAGCTACCATTGATCCAATGTTTACTGTATTCCTGGCTCTGTGCTAAGCATTTCACATAATTTCATTTAATCTTCACATTAAGTTAAAGTTTAGTCTTCTCATACTGTCACGGATGCATTTTCCTACCTTGTCACGTGTCCTAAGTTATAAGCTTTTAGAGCTCTCATGGTACTGGTTATCCTTTTCTTTATCTATTTTATAATTTGTTTTTCTTACATTATAGGAAACAATAATTTTCTTTGACTATTCAAATTATTTTGAACAGTTCTTAGAAGTCTCCTCATAACAGCATGCCAGCATCATGTTTTCATCATGGAAGGCAGCACCTTTGTTAAGTGCTAAAGATTCATCTCTTTTCAGAAAAATAAGAAAAATACTGTGTCCCTGAGTCTTTTAATTTCATTTCAGAATCACAAGTATACATTCTAGATTTCTTGTTCCATCATCCCTTGTCACGTGACCAGGGCCCAGAAGGATAGAGAATCAGGAAGACAAACTCAAAATGTCAGGGCTTCCCAACATTAATTGCACTTGAATGGAGGCTACATTATCAATATTGTTGTAGGTCCCTTAGAATACTGTTAAAGACCTCTATTTTGATAGTGAAATGTTATGATTTTCAGAAAAGGACAGGAAAAAGTATAATGTGACTGTCTCAACAGTTACCACCTACCAATGTATCTGTCAGAGGATAAGATTTTTTTTTTTCTTTTTGCCCCTTTGGTGTTCTTGAGTTTCCATGTTTGGTTCATAGTGTCTGGTATATGCCACCACACCCAGCTGATTTTTAAATTTTTTGTAGAGACAAGATCTTGCTGTGTTGCCCAGGCTGGTCTTGAACTCCTGGCCTCAAGCAATCCTCCCTTCTGGCCTCCCAAAGTGGTAGGATTACAGGCATGAGCCACTTCTCCTGGCCCTGAGAAGTTTAAATTGAAGTATGAACTAAGGTATTTAAGCTATCCCCTGAGTCATGTTATTTCACTCACTGACCTTCTTGGTATTGGTTTTGATAACCTGTTTAAACTTTTTTTTTGAGACAATCTCACTCTGTTGCCCTGGCTAGAGTGAGTGCCATGGCGTTAGTCTAGCTCACAGCAACCTCAAACTCCTGGGCTCAAGC
>NW_012152840.1:7211190-7234639 GCF_000956105.1 Propithecus coquereli | reverse complement strand
ATATAAAATTACAAACTTCTACTAGATAGTTTTAGTTGCAGGCTGATCACAAAAACAGTCTTGGGTGTATTTGGTAGGTGGATGGGTATAGTATTATTTTCTCATTTATTTCTGTTTCCACAACCCCTTATTGAAAACCATTGGGACATCTGTGTTTCAGAATCCATATTTTTTGGGTGGGTTTATAAAGATAGCATGCAACATATGTAGTGCAGTAACATTAATATCTCGGGCTATTTGAGCCAGAATTGCAAAGTCAAATATATTTATAATTCTCTGGCAAAGCATATGAATAATCATAGTAAGTAGAACAAACAGGCTAAAAGTTGCCTGTGCCATTTCAGGTTATGCTGCTAAATGAAGAATGGAAAAACTTGTTTTCAGAGTTTTTCAGATATGAGTTTCTGGACCTAGATTGTGCAGATAATATATTGTGAACCTTTTATATTTTTGGAAATACCTACTTACCATGATTGCACTCTGACTCAGAAAAGTTCTAGATCCTGAACTAGTAGAATGATTAAAAGTTTTCCCAGCCAGATTCTTTGTTTTTCTGTGAGTCTTTTGCAACTATATAAAGGTAGAAGTGATGAGAATTTTCTTTTATATATGTAGCACTTGGCATCTTATTTAATATTAATACTACCAACCAGCCTAATAATTTGATAGTATTTCTTTTTTTGTCAGAAAAGTCATAGGTTGGGTAACTCGTCTACATTTACAAAGCTGTTAAGTGATAGAGTTGTGAATTTACAGTTGATGATAAAAGGCCATCTTATTCCTCACTATTTGCCAGTATTTTTTAAGCTTTCCTGGCTACCCCACTTTTTTTTACATAAAAAAAATTCCCTCTTTTAAAATTTATTTGACATTTCAAAATAGGTGATTTCCTTTCAAATGTGAAATTATGTATAGTACAATACTGAAAATAGTTTTTTAAATTGCAGTCCCAAAGATTGTAATATCCTCTTTATCCCACTTTTCTCATTGAGAATAACTGATTTATAACAGGACCAAGTCTTCACCCTGCCTAGACCGTGTCCTTTCTTCATGAACATTTGATGGTCAGCTCTACTGTAGCCTCCTGTCTTTTCTTCCTTTTCTCTCAGTTATTTAAGTCTTTTATTCATTTCAAAAGACTATGTTTGTAGGCAACATAGTTGTATTAAAAAATAAAATGATTGAACCAGCAAAGCTTACTTCAGTTCAGCAAATATATTAATTTTAGGATAAACATTTTTGGATCATTAGGTATTTTTGATACTGTGTCTTACCATACTCTTTTTTCCTGCCTTCCCTCATGATTTCAGTTTTTCTCTTTACTTTAGGCGAAGGCATGCAATCCACAGCAGTGACTCTACTTCATCTTCCTCTTCTGAAGATGAACAACACTTTGAGAGGCGGAGAAAAAGGAGCCGTAATAAAGCTATCAATAGGTAAGTATCATACTGATGTCTTTTTAAACTACCAGCTATCTTTTTTAAAAAGTGGTGAGAAAACAGAATAAATTGGGAATAGTTACAGTCTGGCTGATTAAAAAGTTGCACAACAGCTTATTGTATAAACTAGAGTACTGTCTTGTTAAAAATATCTACAGTTGAAACAAAATAACAGTTTGGAACATATGTTTATCATCTCTTGCCAAACTATTATATAGTCAAAATGGTGCTTGATGAACAGTGATTTGAAGAAATAACTAGTTTTTACTTTCTTATTGTGAAACTCTTAAGGAAAATAGAAGGCTTAATTCATTTCATAGCTCCTTGCAGTATAAGTCCACATATAATAACCAACTTACTTGATTTTCACAATAATTGTATGAAGGAGATAGAGCAAGAATTGTTCTCACTTTGCAAATGTAGGTGGGTGAATGAAAATGCAGTGCTTGGATTCTGGTAATAAAATATTTTTAGAGTAGAAATCATGCTTGACAGGCCAGGCTTGGTGGTTCAGGCCTGTAATCTTCCGGAGTTCAAGACCAGCCTGAACAAGAGAGAGACCCTATCTCTACTAAAAATAGAAAAAATTAGTTGAACACGGTGGTACACACCTGTAGTCCCAGCTACTCGGGAGGCTAAGGGAGGGAGGATCACTTGATCTTAGGAGTTTTAGGTTGCCATGAGCCAGGATGATGCCACAGCACTCTAGCCCAAGCAACAAAACAAGGCTGTCTCAAAAAGAAGAAATAATGCTTGACAAAGCAGTTGGAACGTAATAATTGAAGGAGCATGCAAACCAACCATTCTTTATATTCTAAGGTCTATTTTTTTATCATGTTAGGTCTTTGAGATACCTGTAAACTTTTATATAAAATTATTAAAATTCGTTTTTTTCTTTCCCAAACACCTATAGTAGAAGCAATATAATTAAAATTAATTTCATCTTTTTTCTTTAGTGTGGCTAATAGAAAATTTAAAATTATATTTGGGGTTTGAATTTTATGTCTATTGGACAGCAGCGGGTTAGAGCATCTAAAAGCTATATATACTGAGACTCCTTAGATTTTTCTTTGCCTTCATACATAAAAATGTGCATCTAATCTGTGTATTTTGTTTCATGCAGTTGTGTATTTTTTGAAGAATTATTTAAGAAATACCCTTTAGGAAGCAACAATTGAAAACTTGTCCATCCATCTTAGATTTCATAGTATAAATTCCTTGTGGAGTTTGGGACCAGCAAGTACTATCATTTAGGGTGAGCATTGTGTGGTGTTCAGTTGTAGCAATCATTCTTTGCTAAGGCATTCTGGTACAGATATCTTCCTCTAATGTAAGCTGTTTTCATTTTTCCATTTA
This sequence comes from Propithecus coquereli, assembly GCF_000956105.1. Taxonomy (NCBI): domain Eukaryota; kingdom Metazoa; phylum Chordata; class Mammalia; order Primates; family Indriidae; genus Propithecus; species Propithecus coquereli. Next base: position 7,231,844 of record NW_012152840.1, on the reverse strand, counting down.
TAAAATGAGCAGGTTCTTCTAGGTATATATTCTTTGCAACCTACTATAACTATTTTTGAAAGTAGTTAGGGAATTTGCTTAAGAGAGTTGATGTGGATCCATTTTGCTGAGTTATATATATAATGCATTTTATATATATAAAATAGTTTGTGTGTGTGTGTGTGTTTATAGCAGAGTTGTTACAGATCTTGAAACAGACTGCTTGCATTTTATTCCTGGTCCTGCCATTTTACTAGTTGGGTGACTTTGGGGAAATCAGTTAACCTTTCTGTGCCTTGGTTTTCTATTAAAATAGGGAAAATAATAATACCTGCCTCATAAGACTGTTATGAGGATTTAATGGCTTAATACATGTAAAGCACCTAAAAGTAAAGCAGTGTCTGGCAAATGGTAAATTCTGTATATATGTTAGGCACAACTATTAGAATGTATATTGATGCTATCTGAATTCTCCATCATGAATTATTTTATGGTGCTTGTGGCATCTTGCTAACTTGATTTTTTTTTTGTTTGGAGACAAAATATCGCTCTGTTGCCTGGGCTAGAGTGCCGTGGCGTCAGACTAGCTCACAGCAACCTCAAACTCCTGGGCTTAAACAATCCTTCTGCCTCAGCCTCCCAAGTAGCTGGGACTATAGGCATGCGCCACTGTGCCCGGCTAATTTTTTCTATATATTTTTAGTTGTCCAGCTAATTTCTTTATTTTTTAGTAGAGATGGGGGGAAGGGATCTCGCTCTTGCTCAGGCTAGTCTTGAACTCCTGACCTCGAGCAATCCTCCCGCCTCGGCCTCCCAGAGTGCTATGATTACAGGCGTGAGCCACTGCGCCCGGCCGCTAACTTGATATTTTCATTTGATTGTGAATCTTTAATAATAAAGTGTCAGATACAAATATTTTTAACACTTAAATTGTGGGCATGTATAGAAAATGAGGAAATTGAAATACATGGATTGCTCCAGTTTAAATTTAAATTTTTTTTTTTTTAATTCTTAAGAAAAATGTTCATATTCTAATGTGGAGTTTGGGGAAGAGGATGAGTTGATAGGTGTATGTTTTGTTTTGCTATTTTAGTAGATTTGGGGGTGCAAGTTGAATTGTTACATATATTGTATTGCAGTGAAGTCTGGGCTTTTAGTGTATCCATCACTCAAATAGTGTACGTTGTACCCCACTGGTAATTTTTCATCCCTCACCCCTTCTCAACCTCCTGTCTTTTGAATCTCCAGTGTCCATTATACCACTTAATGGTTGATGAGCACATAGGTTTATTCCTTATCTTGGCAGTTGTGAATTGTGCTGGAATAAACATATGAGTGCAGGTTATCTTTTTGATATAATGATTTATTTGCCTTTGGGTACATACCCAGTGGTGGGATTGCAGGATTGAATGGTAGATGTATTTTCAGTTCTTTAGAAATCTCCACACTAATCTCCGTAGGGATGGTACTAATTCCCACCAACAGTGTATAAGTATTCCCTTTTTACTATGTCCACACTGACATCTATTGTTTTTTGACTGTTCATAATAGCTGTTCTAATTGCAGTAAGGTAATATCTCATTGTGGTTTTAATTTTGTATTTCTCTGATGATTAGTCAGGTTGAGCATTATTTTATGTTTGCTGGCCATTTGTATATCTTCTTTTTTTTTTTTTTTTTTTTTTAAAGGCTGGTCAAGTGAAGCAGTGGGAGTGGAAAAGGAACAAAGGAATCTGTAACTGGTTGTGATCAATTAGTTGTAAACGCCACTGCACTTGGACCAACCTATCCACTTTTTAATGAGGTTTTTTTCCCTTGCCGAGTTGAGTTCCTTGTAGATTCTGAATATTAGTCCTTTGTTGGACATATAGTTTGTGAATATTTTCTCCTGTTCTGTAGGTTGTCTATTTACTCTTTGATTATTTCTTTTGTTGTGCAGAAACTTTTTAGTTTAATTAAGTCCCATTTGTCTGTTTTTGTTTTTGTTGCATCTGCTTTTGTGGTCTTAGTCATAAATTCTTTGCTTAGGCCAATGTCCAGAAGAGTTTTTGCTAGATTTTCGTCTAAGATTTTTATAGTTTCAGGTCTGCCATTGAAGTCTTTAATCCATTTTGTGCTAATTTTTGTATATGATGAGAGATAGAGATCTAGTTTCATTCTTCTGCATATGGCTATTCAATCTTCCCAGGACCATTTATTGAATAGTATGTCCTTTCCTCGGTATATGTTTGTGTCTGCTTTGTCAAAGATCAGTTGGTTGTAGGTATGTGGTTTTATTTGTGGGTTCCCTGTTCTGTTCCGTTGATCTGTTCCATTATCTGTTATCTACTGTTACGACAAAACTATGCTGTTTTGGTTACTATAGCTTGGTAGTGTAATTTGAAATCAGGTAATGTGATGCCTCCAGTAAGGTTCTTTTTGCTTAGGGTTGCTTTGGCTCTTTGGGCTCTTTTTTGGTTCTATATGAGTTTTAAATTTGTGTTTTTGAATTCTGTGAAAAATGACATTGGTATTTTGATAGGAATTGCATTGACTCTGTAGATTGCTTTGGGGAATATGGCCATTTTGACAATATTGATTCTTCTGATCCATGAGCAGGGGATGTTCTTCCATTTGTTTGTGTCATCTATGATTTCTTTCATTGGTGATTTGTACCTTGCAGGGATCTTTCATCTCCTTGGTTATATTTATTCTTAGGGTTCAGTGGTTGGTGGGTTGTTTTTTTTTTTTTTGGTTTTTTTTTTTTGCTACTATTATAAATGAGATTGAGTTGTTGATTTTGTTCTCAGCTTGGTTGTTGGTGGTGTGTAGAAATGCTATTGACTTTTGTCTGTTGATTTTATAACCTGAGACTTGGCTGAATTCATTTATTAAATCTAGGAGTCTCTTAAAGGAGTCCTTAGGGTTTTCTAAGTTTAAGACCATACTATAAGCAAGCAAATAATTTGACTTTTTGAACACCCTTTATTTCTTTCTCTTGTCTGATTGTTCTGACTGTGACTTCCAGTAGTATGTTGAATAAAAGTGGTGAAAGTGGGCATCCTTGTCTTATTACAGTTCTTAGGGGGAATGCTTTCAACTTTTCCCCATTCAGTATGATATTGCCTGTGGGTTTGTCATACACGGCTTTTTTGTTATTTTCAGGTATGTTCCTTTTATGCCAAGTTTTTTGAGGGTTTTTATCATGGAGCGATGCTGGATTTTATTGAATGCTTTTTCTACATCTATTGAGATGATGATATGGTTTTTGTTTTTAATTCTCTTTATGTGGTGGATCACATTTCTTGGCTTGCATTTGTTGAACCATCCTTGCATCCCTGGGCTGAAAACCCACTTGATTGAATTATCCTTTTGATGTGCTGTTAGATTTAGTTTGCTAGTATTTTGCTGAGGACTTTTGTGCCTGTGTTCATCAGAGATACTGGTCTGTAGTCTTCTTATTTTGCTGCATTCTTCCGGTTTTGGTATCAGGATGATCCTGGCTTAGTAGAATGAATTAGGGAGGATTCCCTCCTCAATGCTTTGGACCAGTTTCAGTAGGATTAGTACCAGTTCTTTGTACTTGTGGTGAATCCATCTGATCGTGACCTTTTCTGTTGTTGGGAGATTCTTTTATTACTGATTCAGTTTCACTATTGGTTTATTCAGGAGCTCTATTTCTTCCTGGTTCAATTTCAGGAGGTTGTATGTTTTCAGGAATTCATCCATTTCCTCTAGGATTTCTAGTTTATGAGCATATACATATCAATGTCTGATCTTTTGTATTTCTGTGGTATCAGTTGTAATGCCTCCTTTTCCATTTCCGATTGTGTTTATTTGGATTGGGGTGTGTGTGTTTTTAATAGGTGTCTCCCACTAAATTTTCGAAAAGATGAATTAAAAGGCATTTATAAAGATAGAATGAAAATCGGAGCAAGCCTTGCTGATGTTGATCCAATGCAACTAGATTCTTCAGTGAGTACTCTTGTTTCAAAATTTATGCTTGAATTATAATATTTTTCTTTGTTTTAGTTTAGTTTTAAAGTTAAAACAGAAACCAATGATTTTTTTAAATCAGAAACTTAAATCTTTACAAACTTTTTTTTTAATCTTCAGATCACAGCTAAGATAACTTTTATTCAGTTGACTCGGTTAGGTTTAGGCATGGGGTAACAATTTTGACTCGAAATCTAACGATGTCAATGTTCACTTCCATTATCAGGTACGATTTGATAGTGTTGGTGGCCTGTCAAATCATATTGCAGCTCTAAAAGAAATGGTGGTATTTCCATTACTTTATCCAGAAGTGTTTGAAAAATTCAAAATTCAACCCCCAAGGTAATTTAATTATACTTTTAATTTTAGCCAAATCTGTGCTATACTACTATTGCTTCTTCTAGTTCTCATACTTTATTAATTCATTTTTAAACCCTAGTCCATGTTCACTTCCATTATCAGGTACGATTTGATAGTGTAGCTTATTTATATAATAGAAATACTATATAGTTTATTTTAATTTTTGAAATTTATTTTATTTCAATAGATTTAGAAGGACAAATGGTTTTCCCTTTTTGTTGTACAACTTTTCTCTCTGAATCAAGCAATATGGAAACAGCAATGCAAATAAACTTTTTAGCCAGGTGCAGTGACTCACATGTGTAATCGTAGTGCTTTGGGAAGCCAAGGTAGGACAATTATTTGAGGCCAGGACTTTAAGATTAACCTGGGCAACACAACAAGACTCCATCTCTCCAAAAAATAAAAAAATTTATCCAAGCATAGGTGATGTGTGCCTGTAGTCCTAACTACTCAAAAGTCTGAGGTGAGAGGATCTCTTGAGTCCAGGAGTTAAGGCTATGGTGAGCTATGATCACACCACTGCAGTCCAGCAAGACCCTGTCTCAAAAGCAAGCAAACAAATAAATAAATAAATCTTTAAAAATTAGTAAGCTTTTTTTCTTTTCCATTATAAAAGTTATGTACCATAAATCAATTACAGTTAAACACTGATGAATTTTAAGTTAAATTTTATAATTTTAAAAAGTCAGAAAGGTATTAATATTTTACAGGAAATGTTGTAAGTGCCTAGTTAAAGTAATTTAGTGAATTTAAAAAAAAATAGTAGGCCGGGTACGGTGGCTCATGCCTATAACTGTAGCACTTTTGGAGGCCCAGGTGGGAGTATTGCTTGAGACGAGGCGTTTATGACCAGCCTAAGCAAGAGCAAGACCTTGTCTCTACAAAAAATAGAAAAATTAACTGGGCATGGTAGCTCGTGTCTGTAGTCCCAGCTACTCAAGAGTCTGAGGCAGGAGGATCACTTGCACCCAGGAGTTTGAGATTGCAGTGAGCTATGATGACTCCACTGCACTCTAGTCTGGATAACAGTGAGACCGTGTCTCCAAAAAAAATAAATAAATAAAAGAAACGACATACTCCTCGAATTTTGTCTCTATATTTATTCTTCCTTAGAACATAAATTTTCCCCCATAAAAGTTGAATTATATGATTGTGATATAGGATTACATATGCAAATGTAAGATTATATAAGCATGATGAAAGAATAAAACATGTTTCAAATAAAGGGTTCTATTTACAGTTTAAATACTCATTTTACGGTATCAATATTAACTACAGTTTTAAGTTGTGCTTTCTAGCATGAAACTGTATAGTATTTCAGTTGTCTTGTTTTTTATTCACTAATTAAGTCAATTCATGAAATTGGTTTCTAATTTTTGTTTAAATAGTCTGCTTTTTACATGTAGTGTTAAAATATTTAATATATTATTTTACAGAGGTTGTTTGTTTTATGGTCCGCCTGGAACTGGAAAAACTCTAGTTGCTAGAGCACTTGCCAATGAGTGCAGTCAAGGAGATAAAAGAGTAGCATTTTTCATGAGGAAAGGTGCTGATTGTCTGAGTAAATGGGTAGGGGAATCTGAAAGACAGCTACGATTGCTATTTGATCAGGTATGATATTAAAATTTACCTATATAGATAGTTCTATAATCAATGCAGGTATAGGTTTGTAAGGGTTAGATAAATCTTACATTAATCACTTTTTATAGAAATAAACTCAGAAGAAGTGTACCAAATATGTAATCTTTCTAGATTATTATTTTCTTTTATATATCAAGATAATGCTGACTTACAGTGAACGGTTTTATGATAAGAAGCGAAAGCAATATTTGGATCTAAGTTCTTTGCAGTCGTAGGTCTCATACCTAGAGAGATTGGTAGTCTCATATTTAGAGAAATGGTAGTAGTGAATTATGTCTCAGTATGAGAGTTGAAGACTAGTTCTGCCCTAGAGTAACTTTCAGTTTCATGTCCCAGATTGTGTTGACAGCACATTGTGAGACCATATTAGGTTTTTAAGTATGAAATGTTTGATTTCCTGAAGTACTGTGACAGTTGCTATCTCTGACATTTCACTTCGACACTTCTTATTTTATTTTTATTGTAAAAGGTACATCCTCATTCTTTCAAACACACAGTTTTGCTTGTGATTATATTTGAAAAATTTTTTTAATTTTTGTGAAACCATGCATAAGTCAAAAACTCCTGTTTTTTTTTAATATGACTTCTGTCGTGGAGCCAGTGCAGCACAGACATCTCCAAATATCAACAAAGTGTTTGGGAGGGATGTGGCTGATGAATGCACAGTACGTCAATGGTTTGAAAAGTTTTGTTCTGATGATTTTAATCTTGAAAATGAGCCATGTGGGTGACCTGAGACCAAGGTGGATAATGATGAGTTGAAAGCTGTAGTGGAAGCAAATCCATCTCAACCTACACGTGAATTATCAGGTTTGATGTACTATTCCAACAATATTGGACCACTTGAAACAAATCAGCAAGGTAAAGAAGCTGAATAGAAGGGTACTGCATGAATTAAACCAGCATCAGAAGAGAAATCCTCTCTCGAACCTTGCCTTTCTTTGCTGTAATGACATAAAGTTGAACCATTTCTACCCCATATTGTTACACGTGATGAAAAATGGATTCTTTTTGACAATCGCAAGCATGCGGCACAATGGTTGGATAAAGACGAAGTGCCGAAACACAGTCCAAAACTGAATATTCATCAGAAAAAGCTAATGGTGTCTGTTTGGTGGTCCAGCACTGGCATTATCCACTGCAGCTTCATGAAACCTGGTCAGTGGATTACAGCGGATGTCTACTGCAACCAATTGGATGCAATGATGAGGATGCTTGTGATTAAGCAGCTGAGATTGGTCAATAGAGACAGGCCAATCCTCTTGCAAGACAACACTCAACCACGTATCACACAAACAATACTGCTCAAACTACAGCAGCTGGACTTGGAAACTCACTGTCGTCCATCGTATTCACCAGACCTTGCGCCAACTGACTATCACTTCTTCCATGCTTTGGATACCTTTTGGGATTTCATTGCCACTCACTCTCCAGGCCTCTTCACTACTGGCATAAACAAGCTACCATTGAGATGGCAAAACTGTATTGATAGTTTAGGTGCATACTTTGATTAATTTTAATGCTTCTTGTTTGAGATGTAATAAACTAAACTTTTGATTTGAAATCAAACATTTCATGTTTACTGAACTAATACATTATGATCTACTGAGACATAATTGCTGCAAATACTCTTCAATCTCTTTTTGGAATTCTTTGAGGTTTCTTTTTTTATTTTATCTTTACTGAAATAGATAAAAATTATGGCATCTTGCTAAATGTTTTCCCATCCTGACGTGGAGGAAGACTATGTCACTGTCTTCTATTCTTTATCTTGTTTCCACAGTTAGTGTTTAATAGATTTTTCTGTATGTGTGTCCTAGTAACTATAGCTATAATATAACCAGTGAAATATGTACTTGAATACTTCTAGTTGAAAATGCAAATAAAATTATACCGTTAGGTCATTACAATTTAGTATGAATTCTTAAGACCTAGTTCTTGGAACTTAAATTTATAAATTATAAATAGTCCTAAATAAATTCAGATAATCAAGTTTGAATGAAAATAGATGGAAATGGTATATAAACAGATTTAGAAATTATATTCTGATAAGCAAGTTTGAATTTTTGTAATAATGTACAACCACTGGACTTGCTTTCTAGGCCTATCAGATGCGCCCGTCAATTATTTTCTTTGATGAAATCGATGGTCTGGCTCCAGTACGGTCAAGCAGGCAAGATCAAATTCACAGGTAAAACTTGCTTGTTGGCACTTCATGCTTCCTTCCTACATTCTGAGCTGTATTGACACTGTATGACAGATAGTATGTTAAAAGGTAAAAGAAACTTTACAAACTAGTAGTTAACAGTTTTTGACAGTAAAACCCTAATATATAGAACAAAAAGACAAAATGAATGTGTTCTGAGTGTCAGAGTGTTCTAAAGCACAGTTAAAAAATATTGGTTACAGAAGATGTAACTCACGATGCAAACAAATGACCACAAGCCAGTGAAGTAAGGCAGATGAAATAAGTGAGGCAAGCCAACGGTAAGAGTAGGGCTGTGGTGAGGTATGTTGCTGAGTGTCCTGTCACAAGAGTATAGCCGGTTATTTTTAGCTCCAACCTGTTACTGATGTGCAGAAGCTGCCCCAGACTTGAAGAATTGATTTTTTTTTCTCAAATTTTATATGGAAATTGTTAAATATCTTAAATGTTGTCAGCTAATTTGGATGCTTTTAAGACACCACGTGGGCCAAACAAAATATATCTTAGGACATTACTATTAGTTTAAGATTTTAATAGTAGCCCAGCCTTCTCATTTTGAAGATAGGAAAACTTCACACACACCCTTCCCCCACCATGATTGGTTGCTTATCCAAGGGAGCATTTTTCCTAGTGCAGCTGTTCCAACTTGAATTTAAATTACTTTTAGTGCCAATTCATCTTTAGTTTTTCAGAGCTTTTCTAATGGTCTCATGAATTATGTGTAATTGCTTAATTAATTTGGAATACACTAAAGCAAATGTTTGCATGCCCTTATATATGCCAGTATTGTTTTATATTGTAAATAATGTAGATAGATGAATAAGACATAGTATATGATTGATAGGTTTTGACAGTCCAGTCCAGCAGCAGTTAGTATCCTAGTCCCCAGAATGTTGTTTCTAAATACCAGGACTCAGGAGAGATGGCAGATTCCAACACTGAAGCAGAAAATAAATAAGACAAGCCTAGAACATCTTGTAGTGCCTGAAAGCAAGGAAGCAATCGAAGAATACTAGGATCATAGTAAAATTACATAGGAGCCAATTTTGAAAGGGCTCCCATTGGCCGAAGATGGGACAATTTGAGCATCAAAAATAATGCCTACAAGCCAGGCACAGTGGCTTATGCCTGTAATCCTAGCTGCTCTGGAGGGTGAGACAGGAGGATTGGCTTAAGGCCAAGAGTTTGAGACCAGCCTGGGCAACATAGTGAGACCCCATCTCCACAAAAAATTTTTTAAAAAATTAGCTTGACCTCCCAAGTGCTGGGATTACAGACATGAGCCACCATGCCCAGGCTGCTTGATTTTAAGTGGCAAACTGGTATTATGTGCCTCCTGCAGTGATAAAATAGAAAGTACATGATACATCTTCCTATGAAATATGCTATCCCAAATCGTTTAACTTGCATCTATTAAGCTTCTAGATCTAGCTACCAGTTTAGAGGAAATACGAAAAATAGAGGGACAAGTTACAAGATCACATCAGGAAGCAATCAGCCCAATTCAGAATGGGGGAAGGAGATTCTACCAGATAAATGACCTTCTTCAGTAAATAAATGGCATAGAGGGGGAAAAAGTGAGGGGTATGATGGGAACTATTAAGGATTTGAGAAAGAAATGACCAAGTACAGTATGTGGGTCCTGGATTGAACAGATGAAACAGAGAGAGGTACTTCAAGGCAATCAAGGAAAATTAGGGTGTTAGATGACATTAAAGAGATGACATTAAAGAATTATTGTCATTTATTCTGGGGGTAATGGTATTGTGGTTTTTTTTGTTTGTTTTTTTTTTTTTTTTTTTTTTTTTTGGAGACAGAGTCTCACTGTGTTGCCTGGGCTAGAGTGCTGTGGCATCATCCTAGCTCACAGCAACCTCAAACTCCTGGGCTCAAGCGATCCTACTGCCTCAGCCTCCTAAGTAGCTGGGACTACAGGCATGCGCCACCATGCCCGGCTAGTTTTTTCTACATATTTTTAGTTGTCCACTTAATTTCTTTCTATTTTTAGTAGAGACGGGGTCTCGCTCTTGCTCAGGCTGGTTTCGAACTCCTGAGCTCAAACAATCCACCCGCCGTGGCCTCCCAGAGAGCTAGGATTACAGGCGTGAGCCACCACACCCGGCCTATATTATGGTTTTTTTAAAGTTCTTATCTCTTACAAATACATACATGAAGTACTTACATGAAATATTTATGAATTAAACTGTGTGTCTGAGGTTTGTTGTTTTTTTGTGGTTTTGTTTTTTTTTTTGTTGTCATTTTGTTTTTTAAGTGATCAGAGATGGGCATAGTGGCTCAAGCCTGTAATCCCAGCACTTTGGGAGGCCAAGGCAGGAGGATTACTTGAGCCCAGAGGTTTGAGACCAGCCTGGGCAACATAGCAAGACCCTATCTGTACAAAAACAAAAAAATTAACCTGACATGACATGTGTACCTGTAGTCAGTCCCAGATACTCAGGAGGCTGAGGTTGGAGGATCACTTGAGCCAAGAGTTGGAGGCTGCAGTGAGCTATGATGGTGCCACTGTACTCTAGCCTGGGCAACAGAGTGAGACCCTGTCTCTAAAAATGGTAAAATAAAATAGAAAAATAAAAGTAGTCGGGTAAAGACATAAAAAAGAAACACTAATAATTGTTGAAGCTATGATGAAGATAGGGAGATCATTTTCCTATTATCTTGCCACAGTAAAAAGCTTAAAGTGTAACTAAAATCCAATTTTTTATGCCTTATGTATATTCTACTTTGTTTTAGTGTCCTTTGTTAGATCATGTGTATATATAGTGAAACACTGTCATTTTAAGATACTGTTTGTCCTACCTGGTACTACCAGCATTTTATTTATTTTTTTATAATTGCATCATTGTTTGGGAACTCTTAAGTTCCTTTGTGATATTAAGTAAGCTTCATGAAATGTCTTCCAGGATCCATTTGTGGGGCTCTCAAGACCATCTGTTTTCCGTTGATTTCAATTTCTACGTTCCATTTAGTATATTATTTTACAGACATTTTTTTATTCATTGAAAGTAGTGAAGTACTCTGAGAAAATTCATTCATATATTTAGTGCAGTAACTCTTATCAAAAGAAGAAATATTACTGAACAATATATTCTGTGTCCATATCGTTAATCTCTTCTCTTTTATTTTTTAATTTAGTTCTATTGTTTCCACCCTGCTGGCTCTTATGGATGGATTGGACAGCAGAGGGGAAATTGTCGTAATTGGTGCTACCAACAGACTAGATTCTATAGACCCTGCTTTACGAAGGCCTGGTCGATTTGACAGAGAATTCCTTTTTAGCCTACCTGATAAAGATGTAAGAATTTAACATCACTCAAATTTTGAAAAAATACATTGCTTTTTATCATTAACAAGTTTTGGTACAGTAAAAATTTGGAGATTCCTGAGTTTTGTATCATGACTTTGTCAAGTGATAGTTGATAGTGAAAAACTCAAATGGAAACAGTTTTTTATCCTTTTCTTTAAATATAATAGTGCCTCCGTAGAGCTGAACATAGTGGCTCACACACATGGTCCCAGCTACTTGAGAGGCTGAGGCAGGAGAATTGCTTGATCATAGCAGTGAGCTATGATCATACCACTGCACTCCAGCCTGGGTGATAGAGTTGAGACCCTGTCTCTTAAAAAATACAATAATACCTCCCTGAAATTACTCTTAAATTTTTTTCAATTTAAACATAGCCTTTGGATGTTGTTAATTTTGCTTCAGATCATGTGGCTTAATGAGCCAATCCTTAAGCCAATTCATTAGCCTAGACTTTTTCATGAATTCCATCATATAATCCTACACAGTTTTTTTTAAGTCCACTTAATTTTTTTGAGAACCAAAGAAGAAAATATGGGTAGAGCTGTCTGTACTCTAAATGCACCAGAATGAACAACTACTTTAGTAGTTATTTAATTTCTTTCATTTACATTTATGATGAATATAACTTGAGCACTGTAAATGTAAATCTGTTTCATAATGAAACTAAGTTCCTTAAACTCTTACAAATAAATCTTTTGTCTCATTTTCACTGATTCATATATCTGTTTATATTAAGTATTGGTTACTTCAAAATTTTAGATAATCAAGGGTATTTTAAATTGAAATTATTCTAATCTGAATAACACTTTGATTATAGTTGTAAAAAATTAAATTGTTTTTATTCATAGGCTCGAAAAGAGATTCTAAAGATTCACACAAGGGATTGGGATCCCAAACCACTGGACATATTTTTAGAAGAACTAGCAGAAAACTGTGTTGGTAAACATTGTTTTAAGCAATTAAAAAAAATATTCCATTTATTTCAAAGATGGAACAAGTTGCAGGTTATGTTTAAAGAAATTCAAGACTACATTTGTTTCTCATCTCTTATTTATGGCATTTTCTTCTCATAAAGTTCTGGATATTAAACAGATATATTTGGCAAATTGGCCATTGTGGGAATTTAAGACCAAAGTAGACAATCATAATTATCCTTTACTGACCATTTACATTTTTCTAGTTATCCTGTTAAACATTATTTCATGTAATTCCCACATTTGTGCTGTGAAGTAGGTAGCATTATCTCCATTTTACAGATGAAGAAATGGGTGAAGAGTATAAGTGAATCTCCAAAGATCACAGTTTGTAAATGACAAACTGAAATTTGAACCTGGTCTGTGTGATTTTAAAACTCCTGCTCTTAACCCCTGTGATATACTTAGTGCTTGCATATTTCACTCACCAAAGTTGATTGATTTGTTGATGGTTATTACCACCATATAAGTTAACTAGGTAAAAGAGATTTTGGTCTTACTACTCTTAAGTATTTTGCTACTAAATGCTAAGCTGATTTTTAATTTTCTTTTAATCATGATCATGCTAATAGGGTTTTGTGTTTTGTTTGGCTGCCCTCCTGCCCTTCGTCGCTGTTTTGGATAGGATACTGTGGAGCAGATATTAAGTCAATATGTGCTGAAGCTGCTTTATGTGCTCTACGTCGACGCTACCCACAGATCTATACCACTAGTGAGAAACTACAGTTGGATCTCTCTTCAATTAATATCTCAGCTAAAGATTTTGAGGTGGCTATGCAAAAGATGATACCAGCTTCCCAAAGAGCTGTGACATCACCTGGGCAGGCACTGTCCAGCATTGTGAAACCACTTCTGCAAAGCACTGTTCACAAGATCTTAGAAGCCCTGCAAAGAGTATTTCCACATGCAGAAATCAGAACAAATAAAGCACTGGACTCAGGTATAAAACTTGATTGACCATTTAAAGTTAGTTTTCATAATCAGTAAAGCAAACCATGTTTTATACATCCCAGAAATATTTCTTTATGTAAAAAAAAAAAAAGTCTCTTGCAAAGAATTTGGTTGTACTTTACCTGTGATATTTGAAGGAAATTTACTTCATGGATTACCCTTAACTTAATCTGTTTTAAATTTGGAATGCATTTTTATATTTATTTGTTAAGTCATATCTGTGCAAATATTTTTGACTCTTTGAAAAAATTTCATTGAAGTATGCTGACTTGCTAACTGAAGTATTACATAAAGGTTTGCTTTGCAATTCAGAAAAGTTACTAATGTGCCATGTTTTTGTTTTATAGGTATTTCTTATCCTCTGCTAGAAAGTGACTTGGCATACAGTGACGATGATGTTCCATCAGTATATGAAAATGGACTTTCTGAGAAATCTCTTAAGACAAAAGAAAATTTTAATTTTCTTCATTTGAATAGGTATATTTTCCTTGCAAGTGAATTCTTCTTTTTTTCGTTATTTTTTTATCTCTTTTTTTCTTTTTTTTTTTGTTGGTCTGCTTTTTAAGTTAAAATATCAGAAATTTTTTTTACTATAGTGACAACTGTTGTCATACACTATATAAAAGTATTCCTAAAAATCTATGGGGGTCAGTTGTTTCCACAAACTATGAACCTTGTTGTGATTGGCTGGTCTTATGGGCAAGAACTTTGACTTACGAAAGTTCATAATTGGTAATTTGGGGGAAGCATTTAAACTTTTTTCTAAAACATAGCTTTTTAATCATTTCTTTCAGAAATGCTTGTTACCAACCTATGTCTTTTCGACCAAGAATATTGATAGTGGGAGAACCAGGATTTGGACAGGGTTCTCACTTGGCACCAGCTGTCATTCATGCTTTGGAAAAATTTACTGTGTATACATTAGACATTCCTGTTCTTTTTGGAGTTAGTGCTATGTCCCCTGAAGAAACATGTGCCCAGGTAATTTGTTGTTATTCAAATAAGCTATAAGACAAAGCAGTCATCCAGAGATAAGCTAGAATTGCCTCAATCTTTTTGTCTTGTTTTTGTCTGATTTTGAACTTCAGATTTACAAAATAGAACTGTGCATAATTGCTTAGTCATTAAAAGATACGGGTTTAAATCCCAGATCTACCATTTAATATCTGTGTGACCTTAGGAAAGTTACCAAATCTCTGTGTCATTTTCCCTATTTGCGAAATGTAGTAATAATGGTTCTTAACCTCACACAGCTGTTGTGAGAATTAAATAAGTATTTAAAACAGTGACTGTTCCTTATGCGTACTCAGATATTCTGCAGTTTCTGTTTGCTATTTTTATTATAAATTTGTTAATATTAAAATATTAATATATATATTTTTGTTTTATCTTGGTTATCACAACAGAAAAGTCTGCTAGATTTTTCTTTTTCCTTTTTTTTCAAGTCTTCTAGATTTCTTGAGCTGTTTTTTGGTTGCTTAAAGCAATTATGTTTTCCAAAATATGCAACTTTTACAAAACACTTAAAAACAAGGTTATGGGATTGTATGGGGAAACATTTTTAAAACTTTAGGGTTTTGTGAGATGATTTTGTGAGATTAAACATTGTTTCAGACTAATAGACCTAGCTTTACTAATGCGCTGACTCTAACTGAATATGATTTTTCTTCCCTTTCCTAGATGATTCGTGAAGCTAAGAGAACAGCACCAAGCATAGTGTATGTTCCTCATATCCACTTGTGGTGGGAAATAGTTGCACCAACACTCAAAGCCACATTTACCACATTATTACAGAATATTCCATCATTTGCTCCAGTTTTACTACTTGCAACTTCTGACAAACCCCATTCTGCTCTTCCAGAAGAGGTAATTTATACTTTAAAAAGAGAGTTGTTTGTACCAAAGTAATGATGACTTATTGTAAACTGCAGAAGTAAATAAAATAAGGAAAAGTTTTCTTATTAAAGATACCATTGTTAACTACTTAGTATATGTACTCATTGGGTAAGATAGCATGTGTATATATACAGTAAGGATACATTGTGAATATTTTGTCTTACAAAAATGAGATAATATGCATACTGTTCTGCAATTTGCTTTCTTCACTTATCAGTATATCTTATGTATTTGTTAGTACTGAAGTCTCCTTTCTTTTAAGAGTATATGACTTTTTCCATTGTCTTGAGGTACCATAATTTATCCAAATCCCCCTTAAAAGATTTTTTGGTTGTTTTTCAGTTTTTTTCTATTGAACTGCTACAGTGAGCATCCTTGTGTTTTAATTTGTATGAGCATTACTATGTGGATTTTTCTAGCATCGATTCATAGAAGTGGAATAGCTGTATCTGAGTCAGGGAGTATAATTACAATTTTTAACAGTACCAAATTACTCTCTTTGAAGTTTATGCCAATTTAGACAACTACCAATAGTGAAGAAAAATTATGTTTCTTCTGCCTGAAATATTATTCTTACATACTTGCCTTTCATGATCATTTATTTCCCTCAGATCTCTGCCCGAATATCACCTCAGGAAGGTCTTCCTTGATCAGAGTTTCTCAGTGACAGCAATAGCTCCTCCACCCATCACTCTCTTTTCCCTTTCCGTGCTTTATTTTTATCACTACCTGCCATTAAATATTAATTTATTTAACTCTGCCTCCCCTATCAGAATGTGTAGTACATGAAATCAGGGACTTTTTCCCCCCCGCCTCCATGTCCACAGAGCACATAATATGCATATTGTAGGCTTCTACCTATTTTCTTTTAATGAATAAATTTCATATGTATTTTTTTCCTATACCTTTGACAAAATTAGTTTTACTGTTTTTAGAACATTGCTAGGAAAATAAAGTCAAATACTTACTAAAGAAATATTTATTGAGTACTTACTCTGCCAGGCATGGTTCTAGACACTACGAATATAACAGTGAAAAAGATAAAAATTTATATCCTCCTTATATATAGGGCTAACAGTTGAGGGGGAGAAAAGGCATAAACAGATAAATTCTTAAAATATGTAATAGTAACTATTGTCATGGAGAAAATTTTAGGTAAGGAGTGCCAAAAGAGTGTGGGTAGTGTCACAATGTTAAATAAAGGGCTCAGTGAGAAGATGACATTTGAATGAAGACCTGAGAAAGATAAGGTAGTAAACCATTTGAGTATCTGAGGAACAAAAGATCCTGGCAGAGGAAAAAGCAAATACAGGGGCCCTGAGGCTGAACTGTGTCTGGCATGTTAGAAAAATAGTAAGAAGGCCAGGGTGATAGAGCAGAGTGAATGAGGGGCAGTGTGCAGGAAATGAGGTCAAGGAGTTGTCAGCAGACCAGATTATGTTCCTGGCGGCTCTGTTTTAGGAATTGATGATGAAACCCGAAAGCTGAATAAGCTAGGAAATGAATATTAAATATATGTTATAGACTTTTGGCGGGGGGCGGCAAGAAGGGTCTTTAAAGGTTTGTAGTTTAATTAATTATCTAGTTTTAGTTTTAATTTTTTAGAGACAAAGCCTCACTCTATTGCCCAGGCTGGAGTGCAGTGAATTGATCATAGCTCACTGTACTTTCAAATTCCTGGGCTCAAGCAATCCTCCCATCTCAGCCTCCCAAAGTGCTGGGATTATAGGTGTTAGCCACCACACTGGCCGATTATTTAGTTTTAGACTCTCCTTTACAGTCTCTCCTTCATATAGATATGCCATCTATGTTGAAACACCTTCTGTGCAGTTCTCTTTGTTAGCTCTGACTAACGAAATCCAACTTATTTTGGGAAGCTCCCTTCCCCTTCCCCTTCCTTTTTCCTCTCCTCTCCTCTTTCTTTCTTTCTTTCTTAATTTTTTTTTTTTTTTTTTTTTTGGTTAGGGAAGAAAAGGGGTAGAGGGAGGAGGAGAGGTGGAAAAAAACGGGAAGCTTCCATTTCTTAATCGCCATTTGTTTCCCAGATTACATATAGAACCCATCAAATGTGTCTTCATCATGACAGCCCTTTGTATATTTGAATGCTCTTTTACATTCATTTCTGTCTCTCCACTCGGAACTAGGCTTCTTCACCCTAAACATGAGATGGTATGTTCATTGGGGTTATTAATAAAATAGAAGTTTATTTCTACTCACTTAACAGTACTAGGCTTATGACTAGATTGACAGGTCTGCCTTTTGCTATGCAGTCGTTCAGACATTCAGGCTGAGAGACCCTTTCTCATTTTCATCATGTCACTGTCCAGGTTGCTTTTATTATAGCCAGCTGAAAGGACTTGTTCTCGTGTGTGCCTGACCTGGAAGTAGTGTATATCATTTCCTCTCACATTTTGTTAGCTAAACCTTCATCACGTAGCCACACCTCACTGCAAGGCAGGCTAGGAAATATGACATAGCAGTACGCTCAAAGGAAGAGTACATGGATTATAGTATTAGGAAGGTCTGCTACACATCACACCTAGTTGTAGTTTGTTCAAAATTCAAGTCAGTCTCCTGAATGTCTGTCTTTTTTGAAAGGCTGTGGCCAGAATGAGTGAGTTACTCTAGTGGTGTTCTGATTAACACAGAATAAAGAAGGATTGCAGGCCGGGCGCGGTGGCTCACACCTGTAATCCTAGCACTCTGGGAGGCCTAAGTGGGCGGATTGTTTGAGCTCAGAAGTTCGAAACCAGCCTGAGCAAGAGCGAGACCCCATCTCTACTAAAAATAGAAAGAAATTAATTGGACAACTAAAAATATACAGAAAAAATTAGGCAGGCATGGTGGTGCATGCCTGTAGTCCCAGCTACTCGGGAGGCTGAGCAGGAGGATTGCTTGAGCCCAGGAGTTTGAGGTTGCTGTGAGCTAGGCTGATGCCACGGCACTCTAGCCTGGACAAAAGAGTGAGACTCTGTCTCAAAAAAAAAAAAAAAGGATTGCAATTTAATAGCCATATTATACCATTAGCTTATTATATTCACTGTCAATTAAAACTTTATTAATCATTTTGAGGTTTGAAATAAAGTGAGTTTATACTCTTGTTGACAAGACAAACTAGCTAAACTTTCTTTTTACGGGTGTAGAGAGGTTGAAAATGTAATTGGTTTAATCTGGGTAAACTTTATCGAGAATTTGGGAATGCTGCACTAAAAGATCTTTTCTTAAAGGATACCTTCTCTAACTTTTTTCTTAGGATAGTACCTAAGCATGTAATTGTAAACTGGATAAAGTATCCCAATATGACACTGTATAGTAGGGAGTGGAGGGAGGATGAGGGGCCAAAGGCTAGGAATTGCTCATTTTTATAAATGAACAATCTAGTCCATATGGATGCAAATAAGTGAGTCCACTTTGAGCCTAGTCCACTTTGAACCCTGTGTAGTTTATAGTGATTCAGTGATACAATTGATATAGAATCGGACTATAATATATGAGGAATACTATATGATCCATTATTAGCTACATTAAACTTTATCCATCTCAAAACTACAGTCAGAAAATGGTTGTATATATGTTTGAGCACTAGTAGACCCTAACAACTCAGACCAGTATGGAAAGATGAGAAAGAATGACATTAGTAGATTAGAAATTTTCATGAATCCATGAAAAACAAAGTAGTGGGGATTAGATTGATGAAGGTAACCACAATTCAAAGTACATGCATGAAAGGACTGCTTTGAAAGGTAGAAGTAGTTTCTAGCTCTGGGTTAGTGCTAGGAAGGAGAAAAGAAAAAACATTACTAGCAAAGACAATCAAATTGCTTCTACCTTCTCATTGGCAACACTGGCTACTCAGGAGACAGTGGAGCAGTATTTTCAAAGTTCTGAAGAAAAATAATTTTGACCCGTAATTTTCTATCTAACCAAGTTAGTATTTGAGTGAGAGAGCAAAATGAAGATATTTTTGAACATGGAATGTCTAAGAAACTATTACATGTAAACCCCCGACTGAAAGAATTACTAAATGATTATTTTTCCTTTTGGATTTTTTATTTTGTAGTAGTGGCATATAAGAAGCAGTGATCAAAGAAAACAGTAAAACTTATAAAATTGTGATAGAAAAATATTTTTTAAAGAGATGTAAAATTAAATCTAAGTTGGTCTAAATTTGAAGTAGCAGGAAGGGCATAGTGAAGGAGAAGGGGAAAGTGAAAGCATGTTGAGGCTTTTATCTGATATGTAGATACTGATTAACCTTAGACTTTGGTAGAAAAAGAAGCTTAAATATATTAAAACTTACAAGACTAAAAGAATAGAAATCTGACATACAACTTCCAGGCCACAAGAAAGGGAGAAAGGGTACAAATTCCCATAAAAATTCCCTCCAAATTTAAGTGGATTCTAAAATTTAATGTAGGAGAAAAAAGTGCTTGAATTTCTAAGAAAAGTTTGAAAAAGCAACGAGGTGGTTCTTGGCCCACCAAATATTAAAGCATATGTACCACAAAGCTATTGTAATTAAAGCTGTGGAATTCGAGCCAGGATGAATAAATTAATAGAATGCAGTGCATTATTAGGCCTTTGTAGATACAGTAATTTATTAAATGAATTCGCACAAATAAAAGATTTATTTCATGAACAATATTAGAATAATAGGAACATTTTTATAAAAAGTATTACAGAAAAACATTTTCATAATTGTCTTTGTTCATTTATACTGCTATAACAAAGTACCTGAGGCTGGGTAATTTGTAAATAACAAAAATTTATTCCTCACAGTCTGGAGGCTAGGAAGTCAAAGATCAAGGAACTAGCAGGTTCAGTGTCTGGTGAGAACTATTCTCTCCTAAGACGGCACTATATTGCTGTGTCCTTACATGGCAGAAGGGGACGAAGGCTGTCCTCAAATGGCAGAAGATGAAAGGGCAAAAAGCAGCCTAATTAGTTCCCTTTTATAAGACACTAATACTATCCATAAGGGCAGAGCCTTCATGGCCTAATCACCTCTTGAAGGTCCTACTTCTAAATACTGTTACTTGGGGATTAAGTTTCAAGATGTATTTTGGAGGAGATACATTCAAACCATAGCAGTAATCTTGGAACATGGAAAACCCTACAAAACAAAAAATGAAAAAACCATAAATGCAAATTTATCTACATCAAAGATACCCTAAACAAAGTACACCAAGAAACATTACTAGTTATAAACATTATCCTCTAATAGTAATAATAATATTACTGGGACATGTCTAGAGGTTTGTTTTGAAACATCCTTTTGGGATCTGTTTTGCCTTTTTTTTTTTTGAGACAGAGTCTTGCTTTGTTGCCAGGCTAGAGTGAGTGCC
>NW_012152840.1:7210424-7211140 GCF_000956105.1 Propithecus coquereli | reverse complement strand
TTTTTGGTTAGGGAAGAAAAGGGGTAGAGGGAGGAGGAGAGGTGGAAAAAAACGGGAAGCTTCCATTTCTTAATCGCCATTTGTTTCCCAGATTACATATAGAACCCATCAAATGTGTCTTCATCATGACAGCCCTTTGTATATTTGAATGCTCTTTTACATTCATTTCTGTCTCTCCACTCGGAACTAGGCTTCTTCACCCTAAACATGAGATGGTATGTTCATTGGGGTTATTAATAAAATAGAAGTTTATTTCTACTCACTTAACAGTACTAGGCTTATGACTAGATTGACAGGTCTGCCTTTTGCTATGCAGTCGTTCAGACATTCAGGCTGAGAGACCCTTTCTCATTTTCATCATGTCACTGTCCAGGTTGCTTTTATTATAGCCAGCTGAAAGGACTTGTTCTCGTGTGTGCCTGACCTGGAAGTAGTGTATATCATTTCCTCTCACATTTTGTTAGCTAAACCTTCATCACGTAGCCACACCTCACTGCAAGGCAGGCTAGGAAATATGACATAGCAGTACGCTCAAAGGAAGAGTACATGGATTATAGTATTAGGAAGGTCTGCTACACATCACACCTAGTTGTAGTTTGTTCAAAATTCAAGTCAGTCTCCTGAATGTCTGTCTTTTTTGAAAGGCTGTGGCCAGAATGAGTGAGTTACTCTAGTGGTGTTCTGATTAACACAGAATAAAGAAGGATTGCAGGCCG
>NW_012152840.1:7206143-7207589 GCF_000956105.1 Propithecus coquereli | reverse complement strand
AAGCAATCCTTCTGCCTCAGCCTCCCAAGTAGCTGGGACTACAGGCATGTGCCACCATGCCCAGCTAATTTTTTCTATATATATGTTTTTAGTTGTCCAGATCATTTCTTTCTATTTTTTAGTAGAGATGGGGTCTGGCTTTTGCTCAGGCTGGTCTCGAACTCCTGACCTTGAGCAATCCACCCACCTCAGCCTCCTAGAGTGCTAGGATTACAGGCATGAGCCACCGCGCCCAGCCTGTTTTGCCTTTTTTATGGCAGTGAGATAGACATAACAGAATTTACCATATTGACCATTTTTAAGCATACAATCCAATGGCGTTAAGTATATTCACAATGTTGAGCAACCATCACCTCTGTCCATTTTTAGAACTTTGTCATCTCAAGTAGAAACTTTGTGCCTATTAAACAATAACTCCCCATTCCTTTCTTCCCCTAGTCCCTGGTAAACTCTGTTAGACTTTGTCTCATGAATTTATTTTTCCTAGGTACCTTGTATGAGTAGAATCATGCAATAGTTGTCTTTTGTGTCTGTCTTATTTCACTTCGCATGTTTACAGGGTTCATTCATGTTGTACCATGTGTCCAAATTTCATTCATTTTTAGGGTAAATAGTGTTCCATTGTATATGTATACCACATTTTGCTTATCCATTCATCTGGTGATGAACATTTGGGTCATCTCCATCCCCTGACTTTTGTGAATAATGCTGCTATGATTATTGGTGTATACATATCTGTTTGAGTCTTTGTTTTCAGTTCTTTCGGCTCTATACCTAGAAACAGAATTGCTGGGTCACATGCTATGTTTAACTTTTTGAGAAACTGCCATACTATTTTCCACAGTGGTGGCTATACCGTTTTACATTCCTACCAGCACCACAAGGTTTCTAATTTCTCCATATCCTTGCTAACACTTATTTTCTGGCCTTTATATCCTACTGAATAACTGCTTCTTTTCATATCTTGCTTCTCACTTTGAATTCTGATTAATTGATCTCAATAAACCCTTTAAGTAAAGTGTATCTTTTTTTTTTTTTTACACTTATCTGACGTTTCAGTGTAAGTGTAAGTAAAATGTATCTTGTTGGTTACTATATTAATTGTAGTTCGGATTCTTGAGTTTTCAGGATCTCATAAGTTTTAGTTTCTAATCTATTGCAAACATGGTTTATATATACATCCAGCTTTCTTAAAAGACTTGTTTAAAAAGTTATTTCTTTATTATACAGTTTAGATTGTCATTAAAATATGTATATAATAACCTACTGTTGCATTAAATGATAGATACATGTATTTTCTATGCATATGTGTATATATACCACATATATGTATGTACTGTACAGATGCTTCACGATTTACAATGCGTTTATCAGGACATAACCGCATCATAAGTTGAGTAGCATACTACGTGTGTATTGCTCTCACACCATTGTATATCCTAAAAA
>NW_012152840.1:7194584-7205538 GCF_000956105.1 Propithecus coquereli | reverse complement strand
TCGCTTGAGCCCAGGAGTTTGAGGTTGCTGTGAGCTAGGCTGACGCCACGGCACTCACTCTAGCCCAGGCAACACAGTGAGACTCTGTCTCAAAATAAATAAATAAATAAAATATCAGTTAGTGACATTGACATCTATCTGATAACACAAGCTGGAAACTTCTGTCATGGGTTGGTGCATCTCCTCCTTAAAATCTCTATGCTTCCTGGCTGGGCTCAGTGGCTCAAGCCTATAATCCTGTCACTCTGGGAGGCCAAGGCAGGAGGATTGCTTGAGGCCAGGAGTTTGAGACCAGTCTGAGCAAGTGCGAGACCCCATCTCTACAAAAAATAGAAAAAATTAGCTGGGCATGATGGTGCATGCCTGTAGTCCCAGCTACTCAGGAGGCTGAGGCAGGAGAATCACTTGACCCCAGGAGTTTGAGGTTGCAGTGAGCTATGATGATACTACTGTACTGTAGTCTGGTCAAGAAAGCAAGAGTCTGTCTCCAAAATAAAAAAAGTCTCTATGCTTCCCATTAAAAGGGACTAAAGTTCCTAAGACACACAAGGTCTTTCATAGTATAGCCCCAATCTGTCTTTTCAAGCTCATTTTGGGCACTTGTGTTCTCCTCCCACCCACCCCATCTACCACCTCTTTTCTCCTCCACCCTCTTTAGGCTTTTCTCTGTAGTTTATAGTTCTGGAGGTAAGCAGGGGGAAATAGGCCAGCAAGAACACCCCTTTAAGCCATACACAGCATATTCCTACCTTTTTATGATTTCATTCATGCTTGTTCTGTAAATAAATGCTTCTATCTCTGTTTCTATCTCTGCCTGAAGAACTGCTTTCCTCTAGTATAACTCATCTTTTCCTGTATTAAGAAGCTTTCCCTAACTTATCTAGGCAAAATTATCTCTAGCTTTGTGACCCATTGCACTTTTTTTATACTACTAATATGACATTACAATATCATTATGTCTCTTACTCCCTTAATAGATTGCCAGCTTATTGGGATAGAACTCTCATATTCCTTTTTTTATCCTGAGTAGTCATTGTGTATGTATTTAAACAAAATTAAACTTTTGTTATATTTGAAACACCACATTTTTCATTAGTTCAAAAATTTACCAGTAAAGAAGACTTTTTTATAGTTAGAATATTTTTGTCCTAGAAATAATACATTTTCAAAGTTTTAATAACCTCTTAAATTATCTTAAAATGGAACAGAGGTAATGAATTTTAGGAATTAGCATTCCAAATTACAAGTTACCAGTTACTTCTAGAGGGGCTATAGCACTAGAGGTTATGATAGTACTTTTTTGTATTTCAAATCCTTGGATTCGCAGCAGATGTAAGGAAGATAACCCCTGAAAGCCTGGCATTTTTTGCACTAAATCATTTGTCACCTCAATATTATGGAGCAGTAGTAACTAATATCTTCCATTCCTGTGAAGTTTTGCAGGCCTTGGAGGTACTCCCAGTAGCACCGCCACCTGAGCCAAGACCATTGACAGCAGAAGAAGTAAAACAACTAGAAGAACAAGAAGAAGATACATTTAGAGAACTGAGGATTTTCTTAAGAAATGTTACACACAGACTTGCTATTGACAAGCGATTCCGAGTATTTACTAAGCCTGTTGACCCTGATGAGGTATTAATTTAATCTTTGGATCAAATGTGTTCTAGGCCATAATGCTTCAAAATCCAAGAATATTTGAATAGTTTGTGTGGTTCCTTGTCTACACTGTGAACTCGTTTTCTCTGTATGGAAAACATGTACTGAGTTAGTGTCCTAAGCACATGAAGACTTTAAAAGCTATGTAACACATTTTCCTTTCTTTCAGACAATTGACTTTGTCTGCCTAATCCAAACATTATAGAAGGAATTCAAGAGTATCTTAATGCCACATGATATTACTATGACCTACAAAGTTGGAAGTGAGCTAAAGAGCTAGGTCTTAAGTTGCCATTGATGACCGGCAATTGGATAAGAAAAGAATACAGGATATTACTGGAAAATACAGCTGCCCATGAACAGGAATGAATATAAATACAAGCAGCATTAGATAGAGTCAAAGGTTTCATGTTAATATATTATCATTATTTCTTATATGTTTCTTCCCTATTCCCTGTATTGCCTGGCAGAGAAACTTGACTCAAGTGTTTTTTATGTTTAGAGTTAATTTAGTGATTTGGTCATTTGCTTGAATTTTAGGTTCCTGATTATGTCACTGTAATAAAGCAACCAATGGACCTTTCATCTGTAATCAGTAAAATTGATCTACACAAATATCTGACTGTGAAAGACTATTTGAGAGATATTGATCTAATCTGTAGTAATGCTTTAGAATACAATCCCGATAGAGATCCTGGAGGTGAGCATTAGTGAATTTTTTTTCCGGGGATGGAGTGGGGGCTGCCAACACTTAGTGAGGGTTGATTTTTATATCAGATGCTTTTTTTTAAACTTTTTTATTTTTAGTTATTATAGGTACATAATAGTTGTATGTATTTATAGGGTATATGTGATGTTTTGATACCAGCATACAATGTATTAATCAAATCAGGGTAATTGGAGTATCCATCACCTCAGGCATTTATCATTTGTGATAGGAACATTCCATTTCCACTCTTTTAGTTATTTTAAAGTATATACTAACTTATTGTTGATTACAATCTCTTTATTGTGCTATCAAATATTGTTCATTCTAACTAACTATATTTTTGTACCCATTAACCATCCGCCCTTTATCTCCCCCTCCCCGCTACCCTTCCCAGACTCTGGTAACCATCATTCTACTCTCTTTCTCCATGAGATCAATTGTTTTAATATTTAACTCCCATCAGGTGCCATGTTATAAACATTTTACATACATAATGCTATTTAATTCTCACAACAACCTTATCCCCATTTACAAATGGTGGAAGTTCAGGGAGGTTAAAACCTTGCTCAAGGTCACAGTGCCAGGAAGGGGCAGAGGCAGAATTTGAATGCAGGTTTCCTTCACTCCTAAATCCCTGTTTATTAACAATTACATAATATATCCTCTAATGCTGCAGTCCCCAACCCCTAGGCCATGGCCCCATATGGCAGAGCTGCTGCCGCCCCCTACACCCCCATCCCCATCAGTGGAAAAATTATATTCCATGAAAGTTAGGAAGGGAGGTGCACACATAGTAGGTGAATGGCAGGCAACAAAACAAAGCTTCATCTACATTTACAGCTGCTCCCCATCGCTCACATCACTGCACCCCTACTCCCACTGCACCCCATCCTGTCCTTGGAAAAATTGTCATCCATGAAATAGGTCCATGGTGCCAGAAAGGTTGGGGACCGCTCTTCTAATGAGACACAAAATAACTTCTTTACTTTATGTATCAGTGCTCTTTCTCAAAATGGAAAAATAGACACTCTGTAATAAAAATAGGTTTTAAAAGATTCTCTTAGTTAAGACCATTATAATTTTTATTACAAAAGTGATACAGTATAATACTTGCTAATAGTAATATTAAAAAAATCTAAGTCCCCCATTTCCTTTTTTCAGAGGTGGGCACTTAAGTTTGGATATCTTTCCAGACCTTTTTCTACGCTTATACCCTCTATAGTCTAAGCTGCCTCTATTAATAACTAAAATTTATAAAATGTTTTTAATGATATATTTGTTCTGCAACTTGTTCATTTCTAAGAAATGTTCTTTCTCAGGTTCTTATTTTTTCCTAGCTTCCTGTTCTTGTTTTATGGATGCAGTGTTCTTTATCAGTGGACTGAAAACATTTTTTTAGTAGTTCTATTTTCTGCATTTTTCTCCTCCAGTATATTTGCCTTTTGTTTTTAAATTGGTAGTGCTTTTCAGTCAGATTGATTAGCATAGGGAACCACTGAGAGTTTCTTCAACAATTGAAAAGCTCACTTTTCTTCCCTCCCAGTCTTCTCCTCCACCCTCTTTAGGCTTTTCTCTGTAGTTTATAGTTCTGGAGGTAAGCAGGGGGAAATAGGCCAGCAAGAACGCCCCTTAATTGTAGGAAGAAGAAAACAGTTACTCTGGAGACAGAGGGCTTTTTCTGTTCTATTGCAATCATGTTGCTGCTGCTTATCTTTCTATCCATTGTAGCAATCTGAAATGACTTTAGTTTGAGCTAAATTACTAAAGTTTGAACCAGTGGTGTTCAAACTTTAGTGGGCATCAGAATCTCCTAAAAGGCTTCTTAAAATATAAATCAGTGGGCCCCATCTTTACGGTTTCTTGTTCCATAGGTGTGGGGCCTGAGAATTTGCATTTCTAACAAGTTCCCAGGTGATGCTGATGCTGCTGGGTTCAAGAACCACTGCTTGGACTTTGCCCTGACTTTCTTCAGCCCCAATGTCTTGTGAGAAGTCCCCTTAATCACTCCTTGTAGCTATTTCTTGTAGCTATACCTATCAGTCACAACCTGGGAATGAATACTGCAGTCTGTTGTCCTGTGAGGCATATTGATCCAGCAGTTCAAGCAATCTTACTTTCACTTATTACCTGTCTTGTGCCTTAAAGCACATTACAGTTTACACCACTCATTCTCTGAGATTAGCATTTTTTCAGTGTTTCCTGTGTAGGATTGCTGTTTCATTGTCTTTGTTTAGTTTCTCTGTCAATGCAATTACATCCTCTGTATCTCTTCCAAAATTTTTCCACAGTCCTTATTCATTAATGACACTGACAGCCTTATCTTTTGTTTTTGTTGGCATCATTATTGTTTAGTCTCTTGCTATTCATCGATTCTTTTTTTTTTCCCCTGATATTTAAAAGGGATTTGAATAGGGCAAAGCAATAGAATCATTTGGGTTTAATCTGCCATTTTGAAATAGATGTCCAGGACATTAGATTAGCACCGAAAACAGAATAACACAATTTCAATAACTTTTACTGTTCGTGGTAAAAGTAATTGTAAGGGCTACCATTTTAGCCCAATATTGAGTTTATTTTTAGTAAATATTTGAAAGGAGAAATTTAAGAATTACATTTTTTTACTCATTTTATAGATCGTCTTATTAGGCATAGAGCCTGTGCTTTAAGAGATACTGCCTATGCCATAATTAAAGAAGAACTTGATGAAGACTTTGAACAGCTCTGTGAAGAAATCCAGGAATCTAGAAAGAAAAGAGGTAGGAAAATGATTTGGCATCAGAAAAAGATGCTTCAGATATGTATTGAGTACTTTAAAATAAACCTTCATATAACTTTGAAATCTGGAAATCCTTCTTGACATCCCACATGTCTATTTATAAGGTTGTAGCTCCTCCAAATATGCCCCATCTTACTACCATGTGATGCCAAAGCAAAATTCCACTCTTGCTGGTGATAAAAGATCAGATGCAGAGCAGAATGAAAAGCTAAAGACACCCAATACTCCCATGGCTTGCAGCACTCCTGGTAAGCGCTGGGGTAATTTTCATTTCTGATATTGTAACCTTTGTTCTCTTCTAATCCCATTCACTTTCTCCCTCAGTTTTCTTTATATTAATGCAATGAATTACATTGATTTTGTTAATATTGAGGCAACTTTACATTCTCGAAATAAATCCAAGCTAATGTACCACTTGCAACTCCAATTTACCATCTAATTGTGGATTGATTTGAAACTGATTTTTATTTTCTGTAAATTCTGGCCTATTCCCCCTCTAGTTTATTTCCTATTCCCCTCTGTTTTTATGGTGTAACTCCAGAGGGTACCAGCCCGAAACCTGTGGGGTTTTTAAAGGCCTACCTTCCTTGGCAGGCCCTTAATTCCAATTTTTGTTCTGTAAGCCCCATGAATGTCAGAATTGCTCAGCCTCTCTTATTCATTTGTTTTCCCAAGTTTTGGTGCCATAATTTTCCACTGCCTTGTTAGATCTCTGTGTGTGCGCACACGCGCGTGTGTGTGTGTGTATGCGTATGCTGAGATTAGAACCTTCCCTTACTGTATTACAAGTTTGTCCATCCTGGGGTGATTGATTTGAGATGGATAAAAGAGGAAGCCCCACCCCCTTTCTTTTATAAAAATGGGAGAAGGCAGCTGGGAAAGGTAGAATGAGAAAGGAGAATTAGCAATAGGCCTCCACTGCCAGAATGCTCTCAGTCAAATCAACTTTAAGCAAATATATATAGATGGAAATTGAGGACATGGAAACTGGCTCCCTTAAAACAATCAATTTATAGCTATATGACCAAAAGGATTACACATACTATGTCCACTCAAGGACATATACAGGAATGTTCAAAGAAGCAATATTCATAGTAACCCAATGCTGGAAACAACTCAAATGCCTATCAACAGTAGAATAGAAATTATAGATTATTATGTAACAGTGATAATGATTAAATGTAACTACATACAGCATTATGGATGAATCTCCCAAATAATGTAGAATGAATCCTGGGCACACTTTTAGATATAATGTAAACTTAAGAAAAATATGTGTTTTTTATTTCATATATATATGAAGTCAAAAATGGACAAAACTAATCCATGGTGTTAGAAATCAGAATATCGTTTACCTTAGAGTATTGTGACTAGAATGAGGATAACTTCGGAGTGTTGGTACATGTTCTGTTTCTTGATCTGGTTGCTGGTTACGTGGGTTACTTCTGTTTGTGGATATTCACTGTATGTTTATGTTTTGAGTACAGCTGACCCTTAAACAGCATGGGTTTAAATTGCACAGGTCCACTTATGCATGGATTTTTTCTCGGTAAATAATACTGGAAAAATTTTTGGAGATTTACAACACTTTGAAAAAACTTGCAGACGAATCTCGTAGCCTAGAAATATTTTAAAAAGCTGAGAAAAAGATGTGTCATGAATGCATAAAATACATGCAGACACTAGTCTATTTTATCTTTTACTACCATAAAATATACACAAATCTATTATAAAAAGTTAAAATTTATCAAAACTTATGCACACACATTTTTTTATTTCAGCATATTATGGGGGTACAGATGTTTAGGTTACGTATGTTGCCCATCCCCTCCCCTCCCCAAGTCCAAGCTTCAAGCATGTCTATCCCCCGGATGGTGCGCATCGCACTCTTTGTGTACACGTATGCCTGTCCCCACCTCCCCCCTACCCGACATCGAATAAATGTTATTCTCATATGTGCACTTATGTGTTCATCAGTTAATACCAATTTGATGGTGAGTACATGTGGTGCTTGTTTTTCCATTCTTGGGATACTTCACTTAGTAGAATGTGTTCCAGCTCTTTCCAGGAGAATACAAGAGGTGCTATATCACCATTGTTTCTTAAAGCTGAATAGTACTCCATGGTATACATATACCACATTTTATTAATCCACTCATGTATTGATGGACACTTGGGTTGTTTCCACATCTTTGCAATTGTGAATTGTGCTGCTATAAACATTCATGTGCAGGTGTCTTTTTTATAGAGTGTCTTTTTCTTTCGGGTAGATGCCCAGTAATGGGATTGCTGGATCAAATGGTGATTCTACTTGTATTTCTTTAAGGTATCTCCATATTGCTTTCCACAGAGGTTGCACTAGTTTGCAGTCCCACCAGCAGTGTATGAGTGTTCCTATCTCTCCGCATCCACGCCAACATTTATTGTTTTGGGACTTTTTGATAAAGGCCAGTCTCACTGGAGATAAGTGATATCTCATTGTGGTTTTGATTTGCATTTCCCTGATGATTAGAGATGTTGAGCATTTTTTCATATGTTTTTTGGCCATTATTCTGTCTTCTTTTGAAAAGTTTCTGTTCATGTCCTTTGCCCACTTTTTGATAGGGTGTTTGATTTTTTCTTGTTGATTTTCCTGAGTTCTAAATAGATTCTAGTTATCAGCCTTTTATCGGATTTGTAGCATGCAAAAATTTTCTCCATTCTGTAGGTTGTCTGTTTGCTCTTGTGACAGTTTCTTTGGCTGTGCAGAAGCTTTTTAATTTGATCAGGTCCCATTTATTTATTTTGGTTGTTGCTGTGATTGCCTTTGGGGTCTTCTTCACAAATTCTTTGCCTAGGCCAATGTCTAGAAGAGTATTTCCAACATTTCCCTCTAGAATTCTAATAGTTTCACTCCTTAGGTTTAAGTCTGTTACCCAGCTGCACACACATTTTATATAATGCCATTTGCAGTTGAGAGAAATGAAAGCAAATGTAAAGATGCATTATTAAATCATAACTGTATAAAATTAACTATAGTACATACTGTACTACTATAATAATTTCATAGCGACTTCCTGTTGCTCTTGTGTTGAGCTCAAGTGTTATAACTGCTTAAAACACCATGTGATGCTAATCATCTCCAGAGAGATAACGTAAGCAGTTATCTCTCCAGTGTATCACAGTAAAAAGTGATCTCTTGGCATTCATGAGTATTTTTCATCATGTTTAGTGTAATATCATAAACCTTGAATAACACCATGGGACCCATACAAAATGCCACTAGTGATGCTGGAAGTCCTCCCAAGAAGCAAAGTCAAGTCATGACCTTACAAGAAAAAGTTGAATTGCTTGATATGTACTGCAGATTGAGGTCTGCTCCTGCTGTTGCCCTCCATTTCAAGATAAATGAATCCAGTCTAAGGACCACTATAAAAAAAGAAAGAAAGAAATGGCAGCCAAGCACGGTGACTCACACCTGCAATTCTAGCACTTTGGGAAGCCGAGGCAGGAGGATTGCTTGAGGCCAGGAGTTGGAGACCAGTCTGAGGAACATAGAGAGAAGATACAGTTTCTACAAAAAAACTTAGTTGATCATGGTGGTGCACACCTGTAGTCCCAGCTACTTAGAAGGCTGAAACAGGAGGATCGCTTGAGCCCCAGGATTTGGAGGTTGCAGTGAGCTATGATGACTCTAGCTCGGGCAACAGAGCAAGACCCTGTCTCAAAAAAAAAAAGAAAGTCCATGAAGCGGTCGCTGTAGCTACATCAGCAGGTGCAAAAACCTTTTACTTTTTGTGAAATATCTTGTCATGCTAAAAATGCAGATTTTATGTGAGTATAGGATTGTTATAAGAAAGACTTAGATTCTAATATGATTCAAGAAAAAGCAAAGTCATTTTATGACACTTAAAAGGAAGGTGAAGAATATAAAACAAGAGAATTTAAGGCCAGCAAAAGATGGTTTGATAATTTTAGAAAGAGGTCTGGCTTAAAAAATGTCAAGATAACAAGAGAAGCAGCTTCTGCTGACCAAGAAGCAGCAGACAAGTTCCCAGACACCATTAAGAAAATCACTGGGCCCAGACACCGTTAAGAAAGTCATTGTAGAGAGGAAGGGAGGGGAGAAAGGCTGTCTGCCTAAGCAGGTTTTTAATGCAGATGAAAGTACCCTATTCTGGGGGGAAAAATTGCCCTATTCTCGTGAGAGGAAAGGTCATTTATTAGAAAGAAAGGGAAGCAATCTCCAGGATTTAAAGCAGGGAGGGATAGGCCAACTCTACTATTTTTTACAAACGAAGTCAGGTTTATGATCAGGACTGCCATTATCTGTAAAGCTGCTAACCCCCAGGCCTTGAAGGGAAATAAATGATAAAGCACCAGCTGCCTGTCTTTTTGGTGTACAATGAGGTAGCCTGGACAATGAGAACCCTTTTTCTAGATTGATTCCATTGATGTTTTGTCCCCAAAATCAGGAAGTACTTTGCCGATAGAGATTTCCTTTTAAAGTTTCATATTATTGGACAATGCCTTTGGCCACCCAGAACCCCATGAGTTCAAAACTCAAGGTATCAAAGTGGTCTGCTTACCCCCAAACACATCATCTCTATGTCAGCCTCTAGATCAGGGGATCATAAAGACCATTTTAAGGCTCATTACACACAGGACTCTATGGAAAAGGATAGTCAGTATTACGGCAGGAGAACCCTGATAGAACATCATGAAAGTCTGGAAGGATTCCACCATTGAAGACGCCATAGTTGTTATAGAAAAAGCTGTGAAAGCCATCGAGCCTGAAACAATAAATTGTTGCTGGAGAATACAGATGTTGTGTATGACTTCATAGGGTTTATGACAGAGCCAGTCCAGGAGATCATGAAAGAGATTGTGGATAAGGCAAAAAAGCTGGGTGTAAAGGATTTCAAGATACAGATCTTGGAAAAATTCAAGAGCGAATAGACACCACAACAGAGGAATTAACAGAAGACGACTTGATGGAGATGAGTGCTTTCAAACTAGTACCTGATGATGAAGACAACGTAGAAGAAGCAGTGCCAGAAAACAGATTGACATTAGACAGTCTGGCAGAAGGATTCTGATTATTCAGGACTGCTTTTGACTTCCAATGTGGACCCTTCTATGATACAGGCACTGAAACTAAAGGAAGAAGGATTGGCACTATATAGAAACATTTTTACGATGTATTTCTGTAAAGTTATACTAAGTGTTCCCACCTCTCCTGCTTCCCCTTCTACCTCTTGCCACTGCCACAACTGAGAGAAGACCAACCCCTCCTCTTCCTCCGCTTCCTCCTCCTCCTCAACCTATTCAACATGAAGATGACAAGGATGAAGACATTTATGATGATCTGCTTCCACTTTAATAAATAGTAAATACGTTTTCTCCTCCTTATGATTGTCTTAATAACATTCTCTTTTTTCTAACTTACTTTATTGTAAGAATCCAGTATATAAT
Organism: Propithecus coquereli; assembly: GCF_000956105.1. NCBI lineage: Eukaryota > Metazoa > Chordata > Mammalia > Primates > Indriidae > Propithecus > Propithecus coquereli. The sequence continues at coordinate 7,194,943 of NW_012152840.1, read as the reverse complement.
ACAACATACAAAATATGTGTTAATCAACTATTATCCGTAAGCCTTCTGGTCAACAGTAGGCTATCAGTAGTTAAGTTTTGGGAGTGTCAAAAATATGCAAATCGTCAGTGGCAGATGTCAATGCTTCCAACCCCCACATTGTTTAAGGGTCAGCTGTGCTTTACATACATGTTATACATCAATCAAGAGTTGAAGGTAAACAAAAAGCCTGTGTATCCCTTGTTTCCTTTCCTCCACTCAGCCTGGTAATTTGTTTCAGACTCAACTGCTACCTCTTTATCCATATAAATTTTGACAAGTACAGTACCACTGAACAGTGGTATTTATCCTGAGGTCATCCTTTTTTTTTTTTTTTTTTT
>NW_012152840.1:7193138-7194337 GCF_000956105.1 Propithecus coquereli | reverse complement strand
TTGAGACAGAGTCTTACTCCGTTGCCCTGAGTAGAGTGCCATGGCATCAGCCTGGCTCACAGCAACCTCAAACTCCTGGGTTCAAGCAATACTCCTGCCTCAGCCTTCCAAGTAGCTGGAACTACAGGCATGTACCACCACGCCCGGCTAATTTTTGTATTGTTTTTTTTAGTAGAGACGGGATCTCACACTTGCTCAGGCTGATCTCGAACTCCTGAGCTCAAGCAATCTTCCTGCCTCGGCCTTTCAGAGTTCTAGGGTTATAGTGACCTGCCACGCCTCGCCTGGGATCATTCTTAATTCTCGCCTTTTTATTACCTCTCAATATTCAGTTATCTTCCCAAGTCCTGTGAAAACTACTTAATTTCTTTCAAATCTATCCTCCATTCTCCCTTTGTCATTTCTGCTACCTAAGTTTTACTACTTCTCCCATGACCATTGCAGTGTGGTTATACTCCATCTAGTCTAGATAGAGTATTTAACCTCCCTGGACCTTAGTTTCTTTATATACTAGTGGTGATAATAATAGCAAACCTCATTGGATTAAGATGAAATTTCAATGAGTAGGTATACATAAAAGGCTTAGAAGAATTCTTAGTATTAGCTGGGTGCAGTGATGTGTACCTGTAGTCTCAGCTACTCGGCAAGCCAAGGCAAAAAGAGTGCTTGAGCCCAGGAGTTCAAGGCTGTAGTGCAGTGTGATTGCACCTGTGAATAGCCACTACACTACTGCCTAGGCAACATAGACGTGTCTCTTAAAGTTTCTAGTACACGTAAACACTCAATAAATGTAGGTTACTTTAAGTCTTGCCCTTTTTTGGGGTTCATTTCTCATACTGCTGCCAAAGTGATCTTTCTCAAATATTTGTCAGGCGGATCATGTCATAGCCCTTTATGAAATTATTCAAGATAAAATCCAAACTTTTTAGAATGACGGGTCATTTTTTGATCTGGGCCTTGCCCACTTCACCTTCTTCTCACAGTGCTCTCTGCTATTGTTTCTATATTATAACCATACAAAACTACTGCAGTTTCTCAAACTCCTTATCCTTTCATATCTCTGGGTTTTTTAAAAAAACTGTTTCTTATGGGGGGAGGAGGGGACGGGTATTTTCATACACAAAGAGTGCAATGCGCACCACCCGAAGGATGGACATATTTGAAACTCGGACTTGGGGGGGGCAAGGGCAACATAAGTA
>NW_012152840.1:7180139-7192113 GCF_000956105.1 Propithecus coquereli | reverse complement strand
GAGGCTGAGGCAGTAGGATCGCTTGAGCCCAGGAGTTTGAGGTTGCTGTGAGCTAGGCTGACGCCACGGCACTCTAGCCCGGGCAACACAGTGAGACTTTGTCTCAGAAAAAGAAAAAAGTACATTGGCATCAGACAGACCTGGACTTAGTAGCTTGTGACCGTGGGCAAGATACTTAACCTGTCAGCCTGTTTGTTCATCTGCAAAATTAGGGTAGATAGTAGCTGGGTAATGAGATATTTTGAGAATTGAATCTAATAATCTATCTAAAGAATGTAGCCCAGGGCCTGGGTATGCAGCTTTAACAAACTGGTAGGATACCCTTTTATTTTTAAGCAAGATGAGCAGCTTTCTATGATTCTTCCTGAGTGATATAGAACAACTCTTACCTACTACCCCCATCATTCTTTTATCCCTTACAGTAGGTTAAGTCCAAGGTAAATTGTATTTACTCCAATGATCCTACTCCCCAGATTTTCCATTTAGAATCATCTTCATTTGGATCTTCTTGAGCCTTTGCAGTAGATTTGTTTGGATATTGGAAAAGCCAAACATTATTTAGTCAGACAAAGCAAAAAGATGGGTAATGGGGTCAAGACTAGTTAATGAGACTGGTTTTCTTTAGTGGTTTATATGCTGAAGGTTATTAGCCTTTTACAATGGCTTCCTTGAAATGAGTTCTGGTATGTTTGAGTAATCATAGCAATAATGGACTAGGATATAGTCTTTCTAATGTGGATATTTAATTTGTTTTGTTTTGGTCAGTTTTATTTTCATTTATCATTACCTTTTTTTTTTAAAGGACATTATTTAGTAGAACTTAGATATCAGGAGATCTGGATTCTTGTCTTGGCTCTTACAACAATTAGATATATGACCTTAGAAAAGTCTCTTCACCTCTCTTGGCTTCATTTTTCTCATCTATCAATGAGTAAGTTCTTTAAAGGGCCAGATACCAGGTGGTAAATGCTTTAGCCTGGGCAGGAGCCATACAGTCTCAGTCTCTGTCACAACTACTCAACCCTGCCGGGAAAACTGCATTGAAGGTAGGTAAAATGGACATGGCTATGTTCTAATAAAACTTCATTTACAGTGGTAGGCCAGATTTTGCCCATGAGTGGTAGTTTGCAACTCTTATTCTAGATTATTGAGGTCCTTTCCGATCTTAAAATTTTGTAAATCTTGTACCTAAATAGAAGACAGCCTGACCTGTTGAGGATCCCCCTGAAATACTCAATTTAAGAAATAATTTTCTAACTGTCCTTAATTTTTGAGTGGTATTGTCTTAATCTTATAACAGAAAGAGTTACTAAGCCAGAATTGGTGTTTGTGTCCTTAGTAAACATGCCCTGTTATTTAATCAGCCTACTGTTTATTTTAGGTATTACAATGTCTGTAGACCAAATGACAGTTATTTAATTTTTCATTCTAGAAATGGGTGTTCTGCGAATGACTCGAGCTAGGCGTTCCCAAGTAGAACAGCAGCAGCTCATCAGTGTTGAAAAGGCTTTGGCAATTCTTTCTCAGCCTACACCCTCACTTGTTGTGGACCATGAGCGATTAAAAGTATGTAAATTGAAATCATAATGCTTTCACTGAACAGATTAGTAATGTCCAAACATTGGATTATGGACTAGTGGCAGTCTGGCTACATAGGAATTACATGAGAAACTAAAACTTTTTCTTCCTCCCAGCTTCCCTTTACTGCTCTTCTCTTTCCCCTGTTCCAAATTAGGAATTATATCTGAGGATCTGTGGTAGGAACCAGAGGAAAAATAGGTAAGTGATTCTGATATGCTGCAGGTTATCTGTTGCTCATTCTTTCTCCCTTTCTGTCCCCTCAGTTGGGTTTTCATCCTTAGCACTCTAATAAAGTGACACCCTAATAGCTAATAATACTTGCCTTTGATAAATGAATTCCTCTGGCCATATCTATAACATTTGACTATTGATAACTCTCTTTCCTTGACTGTTGTGTCCTTATACCATCCTTGCCTTCAGCTTCTTTTGTCAGCTCCTCAGGGTTTTTCTTAACCGTTGGCTCTATTTTTTTTTACTCTCGGAATAGCCATCACTTCTGTAAGGGTGATCCTGTCTCTGGAACTCTCCACCCTGATACCTCTGAACAACAGTCTTACGATCCCAACTAACAACTTGGATATATTGCAATTGCCTTAACATATCTGAAATAAGATTGATTTTTTTGCCCTTTTACTTCAAAAGTAAAGAAATTTGCATCCTAATTCCAATTTTCCTGTTTTATTTTGGCCACATTTCAAGTCTGAGAATGTTGAGGGTTTATTTTTGTTTGTTTATTTGGTTTTTTTTTTTTTTTTAATGAGATAGGGTTTTTGCTCTGTCACCCAGGCTGGAGTACAGTGGCATGATTATAGCTCACTATAGCCTCAAACTCTAGGGCTCAACCAGTCCTCCTGCCTCAGCCTCAAAGTGCTGGGATTACAAGTGTGCGCCACCATACCCAGCTGAAATTGTTTGATGTATAGAGCTATATGCAAAGATACAAATTATATAGATAAGAGTTTTAACATATTAGAGGGAAATCTGCTCTGCGTAAGTACAAGGTGAACCTGCTAGTAACAGTGGACTCACGAAAGCCTTTCTTTTGAATGTAGCAGGGCTAATAACAACTTGATGTCTGTACAGAAAGCAGCAATATTCCTGGAACAGTTTCTTCCCCAAAAACTTTAATCTCTCTGTAAAATCTCTTTAAAAATGTGTGTGAAACTATTAATATAAGCTCCTATAAATCTCATGACCATAAAAATGGTATCCCTAATACTGAAATAGGAACTTTGTGTAGTTCACTATGTTGTTTGGGGTTAAGGGTGGCAATTATTGTTCTACGTAATCAATTTTTTATAAATTTTACAACTTTGTTGTGCTCAGGATACAGATACATCATTTAGAGTCAATTACAGAAAGCCATCTATTGAGACTATTTGAACTTGTACTTTTTCTGGTAATAGTACTTTTTCCCCACCAGAAGAGGAACTGTGTAATAATGCAGTGTATCCATTAGGCATGCAATAAATACATAATGACCTTTTATGAGAGGATAAACTTGCTATAGAATCATTTGCATAAAGACACTAGGAGATGACTAACATGTTAATCTATAGTTTTTAACAGACTAGTCTAAATTATTGGCCCCATATATTGTTTTTATGATCATTACCTGTGACCATTTTAGTTGATGTTTACTTAACTGTAATGGTATGTTTTTGTTAATTATGAGGTAATGACCTATCCTGATAGGGCCTGACATAAAGAATTACATAAATCTAGTGAGTCCACCATTTTACTTTTGAGAAAAAACACTGAGCAGATGGAAAATCCTTTTTATATAAGAAGAATCCTGAAGTTGTGAGATAGTTCACCATTTATGTAGTATCTTTTTTAATGGAATTAATCATAATGTACTGCTATAAAATACCCTGCAAAAACATTGCAATTTTTTCTCCTATTAATCTAATTTGAGGTTAGTTTTTAATTTGTTTGTAGAGGCTCAGAGTTACAGTTGAAATTGGCAACCTCCTTAGTAATAGTTTTTAGAACAGGAGTTATGCAGGGCCAAGGCCAGGATTACAGATAACATTAACTACATTTAAATGTCGGAGCCACTGCTAGTGACTGCCATGTCTCATCAAATGGCTTGGTCTGCCCTCTCTCTGGCTTATATGATAACAATTCCCCAAACCTTCAAATATCTTGTCTCAGGGAATTCCTTTCTCACATATATAAACTTACTCATATTTTCTTTTAGAATCTTTTGAAGACTGTTGTTAAAAAAAGTCAAGAATACAATATATTTCAATTGGAACATTTGTATGCGGTAATCAGCCAGTGTATTTATCAGCATCGCAGTGACTATGATAAAACAACACTTATTCAGGTAAACTATTGAGTTGAAACTTTCTAATGCTCTTATTTTCACGTAATATATCACTTATATAAGCTTGGTAAGGCTTTATTTAATCTATATAAGGTAACTGATTATAAGAACTTAAAGACCATTTTTTAATATGTGTATTATGAATTCTAGGTAAGGGTGAGTTCAGTATTTTTTTCAATCTAGAATTTCATTAGTTCGTGTCTGATAAACAGTGGAACATAAACTATGAATATTCTTTATTTTGTGTGTTAATCAAGATATGTAGCTCCTTTTAAGATAGACTTATTTGTCTTAATCTTGCTTTAAACTAGGTATTAGAGTACTAATTTTTAAAAATAGATGTTAAATGGTACCTACATGTGTATATTACTGGTAACTACAAAATATTAAATGGTACTCACTATATACTCACTAGTATATAATATATATATAGTATTTTAAATACCTACTAAAGCATACTATGGTAACTGTGTAGTATAATATATATAATACTGTTACCTACAAAGTATAAAATATTAATATCTATAAGTACACCTGTACCTTGATTATTACTGTTTGAAGTTAACATAAAATGAATGCATCTTGGACTCATTTCAAAGGCATTTAAATAACTATGTCCCATCTGCGAAATCGGTTTATGTGATAGTCTTAAATACTGAGCTAAATGTTTAAATTTCCATTATCAGATATATGTACATGAATATCCTTAAGGTTGTTGACTAAAAAAAAAAAAACAGTATTGACACAATGTTTCTTTAGCTTTTTCTATATTGAAATTTAATAATTTTTCTTCCTACCTTTTATCTAGAAAATGGAGCAAGAGGTAGAAAACTTCATTTGTTCCAGATCATGATGTCATGGTACCAAGTATTCTTTATATTCAGTTCCTGTTTAATTCATTTTTGTCATGTCCACGTAACTGATGCAGTATGAAATCCTGCTCCTTTAAGGAAAAGACTAAAATAAAAGTATTTAAACTTTGCTGATATTTATGTACGTATATAAGATAAATTACATGTGTAAGATAATGATAAATGTTGGAAGTTTGCTTGAACAAGGCGCTATAATAATAGTAGTTGAAGTTTGGCCAACTCTTAATAAAGTTATTTTGATAACTCCTATTTTATGGCACTTAAGAGCAATTAGTAACATTAAAATTTTTTGTATTAAGCACTTTTAATTTTATCCTTCCTAAAAATAGTTTATTGTATCAGACTAGAAACTTATTTAACCATTGTCTTTGCCATCTTTTTTGTCATCTTTGTTTTATTGAATGCTCTTCATCTGCCTTTAGCCCTCCCTTGTCCATTCACTTAAAAGCTTATGTAAGTCATTTGAGGGAGGGCCCTTGAAAAACTTTTGGCTGTACCACAATTCTGTATTTGAATATCAAAATTAGTGTTTTTAGATAAACATTTTTATAATTCTAATTTGAGTTAATAAAGATTTTAAATATATTTTGGTTTACTTTAATAATAACTACCTTGTTAAACATCTTTTTAATAGCACAAAGTTTTTATATTTGAAAACTGTTTATATCTTTCTAAAATTGTGTTTAGGTTATATTCTATAGATACCATTTATATACAATTATATAAATATTATAAATTTTATATTAATGATACCAAAAATACATTTCTTTCTTAAAGGTAAAACCATTCACCTCCATGCATATTCTTTTGGGTGGGGTCATTCCAATGTTAGTTTGTAAAATAGCGTCTCTTCAAAACCTTTCAAAGGGCATAGTGAATGATAATCCAAAATAAGATTCTGGATTCTAATGCAGTTCAGAGTTGAGCTGCCTTTTGTTATTGATTTATCTGGATATTATATTTAAGGCCTTCCGAAACCCAGTAAATCAGATAACTTAATTAGTAGATACTGTCTTATGTAATGCATAAAGCAATGCCAGTCACTGAGAACATTTAAATTTGTGTATATTCCTGTAGATATACATTTACATGCTCATTTTTGTTGAATTTTATTATAACTTATTCTTTCAGATGCATCTTTTATAACTAGGATTTCACTTGTGTGTATAGCTTGTATAATAAATTTTGAAGGTGAAAACTTCTCAATTTTGTTTCTATTTCTTCAGTATTTTAAAACATACTAAAGATAATTTAGTGCAAAAGAAGTACAAAATCTGTTCTTCCATATATTACTGTGCATAATTTTAAATGCTGTTGACACTGGAATGTTTATATGTTAAATTTTCTTTAGATACAAAGACTAAGTGCTTCCTGTCCTTTTTTTTTCCTTTTTCTTTCTTTTTTTTCTTTCTTTTATGGAGACAGGGTCTTGCTTTGTTGCCCCAAGATAGAGTTCAGTGGTGCCATCATTGCTCACTGCAACCTCACACTCCAGGGCTCTAGCGATCCTCCTGCCTCAGCCTCCATAGTAGCTGGGACTATGGGCACATGCCACTGCGCCCGGCTAATTATTATATTTTTTGTAGGGTTTGGAATCTCGTGCTTGCTCAGGCTGGTCTCAAACTCCTGAGCTCAAGCACTCCTCTCTCCTCAGCTCCCCAGAGTGTTAGGATTACAGGTGTGACCCACCACGCCCAACCCTTCCTGTTCTTTTCATGAGACACTTTCTGCAGATTTCAAAAGTGATATATCTACATTGCTATGTGGAGTTTGAAAACCATGTAGAAATTGCAGCGTTAAAATGTTTTTTCTCATTTTTTGCTCAAAAGTGCAGTCAATATCTAGAACAATTAGGCAATAAAAATAAAAAGCATCCATATTGGATAGGAAGAAATGAAACTATCTCTTTTTATAAATGGCATGATCTTATATGTAGGAAGAATTCACAAAAATCTATTAGAGCTAATAAAAGAATTCAGCAAAGTTACCAGATAGAAAAGTAATGTACAAAAATCAGTTGTATTTCTATACACTAGCAATGAACAATCCAAAAAGAAAATTAAGAAAGCAGTACCATTTACAATAGCATCTAAAACAGTGAAATACCTAGAAATAAATTTAACCAAGTAGGTTCAAGACTTAAACACTGGTAACTATAAAATGTTGCTAAAAGAAATTAAAATAAGACCTAAGTAAATAGAAAGACATCTTGTATTCATGGTTTAGAAGATATAATATTGGCAAAATGGCCATAATTCTCAAAGCAATCTATAGATTTGATGTAATTCCTATAAAAATCCCCAAAGCCTTTTTTTTTGAAAACTAGCGTAAATGCTAAAATTCATATGATATTGCAGGGTACACAAAATAGCCCCAGAAAAATCTTGAAAAAGATGAATCACTTCCTGATTTTGAAACTTAATACAAAGCTACATTAATCAAAGCAGTGGTACAGGCATAAGGTTAGACCAATGGAGTAGAATTAAAAGTCGAGAAATAAACCAATATACCTATGGTCAGTTGATTTTTCTACAAGGGTGCCCAAGCCCATTCAATGGGGAAAGAACAGTTTCTTCAACAAATGGTGCTGAGACAACTTAATATCCACATGCAAAAGAATGAAGTTGGATCCCTACCTCACACCACATTTTAAAAATTAACACAAAGTGTATCAAAGGCCTAAATTTAAGAGCTAAAACTAAAATTCTACAAGAAAACAAGGTCAAATCTTCATGATCTTGTTTAGAGTTGGCAATGGTTTCCTACATACAACACTAAAAGCACTAGCAACAAAAGAAAAATTAGATGATTTGGATTGCATCAAAATTTTAAACTTATGCTTTTAAACTTAATGATACTTATGCTCAGGTATCATTAAAAGACTTAAAACTCAACAACAAAAAGGCAACCCAGTGGATGTGGATGTTTTCGATGACATTAACAGTTTTTAGGAGTGCTGTTCAAGTATTTTGAAAGATACCTTTTGGGGATTAGTCTGGTGTTTTTCTCATGAGTAGACCAGGATTATGGGTTTTGGGGAGGAAGGTCACGGAGGTAAAGTGATCATATCAAGGTTGCATACTATCTGTGATTTCTGACTGTTGGTTGACTTCGATCACTCGTCAAAATAATATTTCTCAAATTTCTCCACTTAAAAACTCTTTTCTCCTCCTTTCTGTCCTAACATGGGGAGGAAGTCAATTCACAGCCCAGCAGCACTTTTAAGGAGTGGGGAGTTATGCTCCCCTTTTGCCTTTTATTCTTAGCCAATTCTATCAGTGGTCCCTGCAAGTATGCATTATAGAATTGAGTTTCTTTTAGACTCACATATCTGCTCTCCACTATTTCCCACCACCACCACATACACACAGACAGACACAGACCACTTTGTTACTCAGAGTAATGCAATTAAGAGATTGCCGCATGACAGATATTGTGGGTGTAAAAACTCACCTTATATTAGAACATTGAGGAAAAGATTGCCAGTTTGCTTTTAATATACATTCATTCTTTGTAACAAAGCCCTGGTCAATGTATCCATCTGGAAAATTATACTGTTTCTTGCTTCCTAGCCAGAAAATGTGGCTGTGTGACTAGATTCTGGCCAGTGAGATACAAAGGGAAGTGTGCAGTTTCTAGGAAAGCTCTTTGGAAGGGAAAGGGTGAGAGCACTTTCTGGCCTTCTGAGCTTTCTTACCTGTGGTCTAAAATGTATATAGATATAAATAGATGCTTCACTACGTGGTGGGGTTATGTCCCAATTAACCCATCATAAGCTGAAAATACCGTAAGTCAAAAATACATTTAATACACCTACCCAACATAATAGCTTACCCTAGCCTACATTAAATATGCTCGGAACACTTTAGCCTACAGCTGGGCAAAATCATCTCACAAAGTATATTTTATAATAGCGTGTTGAATATCTCATGTAATTTATTGAATACAGTACTGAAGTACGGTTTCTACTGAATGCATATCACTTTCACACCATTGTAAAGTTGAAACATAGTTAAGTCTGGGACCATCTGTATATAAAGAGAGAGAAATAATATACTGGTAGGAAATCCAGAAGCCGTCTTGGCCTATGAGGTAACCTTAAGAATGGAACTCATCTTTTCATAAAAACAGAAAAAGAAGGAGCCTTGTTCATGATAACTTTAGGAGATTGCTATTCAAGCCCTTAACTGTGTCTATTTCTTACTTGAAAGAGAAGTAAAATACCTTAAACCACTATTCTTGGGTAAGTGTTATTGATAGTGGAATGCAATTCTTAACCAATAAAGGCACATACCTACAGAGTTGGAGACAATATTTATGATGCTTTGTAAAGGTCTTTCTCTCAGGATCTGCTGCTTACAGGAAATGAAAGTTAGAAAAATGAGGAGTCCTTGAGCCCACAGATGGCATGATCAAATAATGATGAAAGCTTTCCTGGATGGTCTGACAGGCTAAAGGCAGGAGAGTCAGAAGGGAAGCAATCAGGCGCGAAAAGGAAAGCTTAGTAAGACCCACTTACGCAGCACTGCACTTTAGAGATAATTCCAGAGTCGTAAAGATAAACTCCCAGGGGATTGGTGGGGACATTGACAGTAACAGAAAAGTTGCCAGTTTCAGGTATGAGTTGAATACAATTGGAAACGCCTGGATTTTCAGGTAAAATGTAGGGATGCTGGGGAGGCAGAAGAGTATAGTCTTTTTGCAGTCCATATTTTGCACATAACCTTTGTGGTAGGCTGAAAAATGACCTCCCAAAAGGTATCTTTGTCCTAATCCCTGGAACCTAATCCCTGTAAATGTTACATGATATGGCAAAACAAAAAGGAGGGATTTCTCTAAGATATGGTTAAGGATCTTGAGATGAGAGATTACCCTGGATTATCTCTGTGGGCCCTAAATGTATTTACATGTATCTGTATAAAAGGGAGGCAGAAGGAGATTTTATTAATACACAGAAGGAGAAGGCAATGCAACTCAAGAGATTGGTGTCATGTGGCCACAAGCCAAGGAAATGCTGGCAGTAGCCATGAGAAGCTAGAAGAAGCAAGAAAGATTCTTCCCTCGATGGTCCAGAGGAGTTCAGCCGTGCCAATGTCTTGATTTTGGCCTAATAATATAAATTTTGGACTTTTGGCCTCCAGAACAAAGAATAATTTCCTGTTGTTGTGTTTTGCTTGTTTTTTGTTTGTTTTAAGAAGGAATCTCTGTCGCCCAGGCTAGAATGCCGTGGCATCAGCCTAGCTCACAGCAACCTCAAACTCCTGAGCTCAAGCCATCCTCCTGCCTCAGCCTCCCAAGTAGCTGGGACTACAGGCACAGGCTACCATGCCCGGCTAATTTTTTCTATTTTTAGTAGAGAAAGGGTCTCACTCTTGCTCAGGCTGGTCTCAAACTCCTGAGCTCAAGCGATCTTCCCACCGTGGCTGCCCAGAGTGTTAGGATTACAGATGTGAGCCACTGTGCCCGGCCAATTTTCTGTTGTTTTAAGCCACCAAGATTGCAGTAATTTGTTACATTCACAGAAAATGAATACAACCTTATACCAACGTAAACTGTTCGCAATTTTTATAAACACAATGCCTTTTCTCCCCTCAGGGCTTTCATTCAGCTATCTCTGCTGGCAGTAACTTTCCCCACACACCCTCAGTTCCCCTTTCATTTGGCTACTTTAGACACTAGAGATGGTCCAGGAAGATCTCCGATTCCTCAGGCTAAATTGGGGCCATCCTCTAATTTTACATAGCTCCCTATATAAACCACCCCCTTTTAAAACTGAACCTTAAGTATACAGAATTGGATTAATAATAATGTTTATCATGACATATGCATCATTGATCCATGTATGGCCCTCTTTTTAGTTAATTATTTTTAATAACAGCCATAAAAACCTGCTTCTCAAAAGGAAAATCAGGACCATGATAATCTATATGTAACCACATCTTCACCCACCAGACATATTCACCGCTGCTACTGCACACCAAGATAACTAAAATGTCATTCATAGTTTCCCTGCTTTCCTGTGTTCCCATAAATTACATTTTTTAATATTAGATTTTTACCTTATAGAAAGGGTATCATGCTACTGCATGTATGATATCTTCTTCTCAAGCTTCCTTTTTTCCTTAATGTTATTTTGCTAAAATTTTTCCACAGCACTGCATATTATAGATAATTCCTTTTGGCTGCTGTGTAATTTTGTGAGTAAACTACAGTTTATTAATCCACTTTACTATTGCATTTAGAGTGTTTCCAGGTTTTGATGATTGTAAACAGTGCTTTAAGGACATTCTTGCACCTTCCATCTGTTGTACGTGTTGTGCATGAGTTCCACTTGGGTATTAGGAAACAGCATATTGAAACTAGGATAATTAAAGGAAGGATTATGGGTGTAGGGGAATGGGGTAGCTTGGGGTTAGTTATCATCCCTAGGCTATAATGGATGAGGAGCTGGAGTGGTTGCTAAAGGCTAAAGGAAGTTTTGTGTAGTCTGCCACCTTGAGAAAAGCAATGACCTTCAATCAAAGGATCCTGTCAGCCCCAGGCAGCACTACATGGAGGGAACCAGGAGAATAAATGCCCTGATTCCTCTCTCTTTCCTTCAAACTCTTGCTAGGGTTTCCAATTACCCAAACCCAATCAAAAACCAAAAAGTTGGGGAGTCCATTGCTGTAATCTATATGGTCAGCTTTCTATACAGTCCATTCTGTTACAGTCCATTGCTGTAATCTATATGGTCAGAGCAGAAAGCAGAGTGAATTGGGTATTTACCCAAAGGGAAAAAATATTTTTTCACCAAAAAGACACCTGCACACGAATGTTTATTGCAGCACAATTCACAATTGCAAAGATGTGGGATCAACCCAAGTGTCCATCAGTTCATGAGTGGATTAACAAAATGTGGTGTATATATATACGATGGAGTACTACTCAGCCATAAAAAAGATGAATTAATACCGTTTGCAATAATCTGGATGGAACTGGAGACCATCCTCCTAAGTGAAGTGTGTCAAGAATATAAAAGCAAACACCACATGTACGCACTATTAAATTGGAACTAACGGATGAGCACATGTGCATAGAGGAAGTAAAACTCAGTGAAAATCAACCAGAGGGGAGGGGCAAAAACCTACCTAACAGGTACTATGAATACTATTTGGGTGATGGGCACACCTTTAGCCAGGACTCAAGC
>NW_012152840.1:7159997-7179919 GCF_000956105.1 Propithecus coquereli | reverse complement strand
CTGAGTAGCTGGGACTACAGGCATGTGCCACCATGCCCGGCTAATTTTTTCTATATATTTTTAGTTGTCCAATTAATTTCTTTCTAATTTTTAGCAGAGATGGGGTCTCGCTCTTGCTCAGGCTGCTTTCGAACTCCTGAGCTCAAACAATCCACCCGCCTCAGCCTCCCAGAGAGCTAGAATTACAGGCGTGAGCAACCGCGCCCGGCCTTGCATCCACTTTTATTCTTTGTCCATGTGAAAAATGTATGTCCTTAACATCTGCAATATGTACTATTAACAATAAAAAAGACGAAAACCTACAAAGAAACCTGAAAGAAATTCAGGAGCTGAAAAATATAACTGAAATGAAAAATTCACTAGAGGGATTCAAACAGATTTGTACAGGCAGAAGAAAGAATCAGCAAACTTGATAGTAGGACAATGGGAATTATCAAGTCTGAGGAACATAGGAAAAGAAAGATTGAAGAAAAGTGAACAGAGTTTAAGGGACCTGTGGAGCACGATCAAGCAGATCAACATACACATTGTGGGAGTTCCACAAGGAGAACAGAGAAAGGGGCAGACAGAATGTTTGAAGAAATAATGGCTGAAAACTTCCCAAATTTGATGAAAGACATGAATATAAACAACCAAGAAACTCAATGATCTCCAAGTCAGATTAACTCAAAGAGATCCACACCAAGACAGACATTATAGTCAAACTTTCAAAAGACAGAATCTTGAAAGCAGCAAGAGAGGCAACTCATCACATACAAGGGATACTTAATGCTTCAACTGCTCCCAAATTTGTATCTCCAGGCCACGTCACTTTTCTGAACTACAATCCCACATATTTTGATCCTCCCCTGAAACCTGATGCTCCTCCAAAGTTCCTTGTATCAATAAATGTCACCACTATCCATCTGAATGCTGAAATCAGAAATGCAAAGCTACCCTCTCCCTCGACGTCCAATCCATTACAAAGTCCTGAGCATTCTGCCTCCGCGATACCTCTCAGTTCTCTCCCCTTCTCTCTATTCTCTCCACCTCACTGTCTCCGCCCCCCCATCATCACTAAACAACTACAGAAGCCTCCTGCTTGGTCTTTTTGCTTCTATCCTTCCCCTCCTCCCATCCATTCTCCACCCAGTAGCCAGAATGTTCTTTTAAGAAACTCGGATATGATCATCATTTGCTTCAGCCCTTCCTTCAGTGCTTCTCATAGGAGATCTTTGTATGGCTCCTGCCTATTTCTCAGCCTCATTTTCGTGCTCCTCCTGGCTCATGCTGGAATGGGCCAGCCACATTTGGCCTTTTTTCAGTTCTTTTATCTTTCCTCTGAGTTTATTCACATGCTGTTCCTTTTGTCTAGAATGCTCTTCCCTACACCTATACCTACCCAGCCTCTACTCTCTTATCCTTTATTCTCAGCATAAAAGTCACTGTCCTAGAGAAGTTTTCCTGACACCTTCAATCTAAATGAGATTTTCTATTTTAATCTCTCATTTAATTCCCACTATTCTTACATGACACATTTCATAATTTTTTAACCATGTATTTTTAAATTTTTGTCTGTTTGATGTGTCTCACCATGAGACCATAGGCTTTTTAAGGTCAGGCACTAAGCTTGTTTTGTTTTGTATTATGATGGTAGATCCAGTACCTACCATAATAGGGTCATAGTTGACACTAAATAAATATCAGTTGACTTAACGCCTGAGTAAATAGATAAGAGAAGAAGATTAGGAGAGCAGAATAGGAAGAAATGAGTTTTGTAGGAAATGGAGGCACACAGGGGCTATGGTGGAGGGAAGCCCATACTTCAGAAAAGCAGAGTAGGATCTAGTAGCTAATAGTATCTAATTTTTTTTAAAAGATACAAAATTATCTTGATTATATTTTTAGAATCTGGTTCTGTTAGATTCATCTCATTCCAAGTATAGGAAAAAAACAAGTTTTCAGTTTGGTTTGCTTACAGTGAATTGTTTACATATTGGGCATCCTTACGAGTTTGAAAGCCATTTAATTACTAATTGTGTATTTTAAGCTTTGCATAGTCAGCAAAATGACTGCAGAAAGGACTAGAAGGTTGTGGGGGTTTGGTTTTGTTTTTTACTAGCTCTGGGAACGAGTACAAAATACCGGGAAATACTATATTTATATATAAATAGTGATGAAAGAAGAGAGCAGCCAGCAGTTAGTTAAATTGTTGGGTTAAGAACAGATGGGCTGTACTGGTTAAGATTTTTTGGTTAGAAATTCTCTGTTACTAACTTTAGCAAAAAGGTGCATTTTTGAAAGGATGTAAATTACCTCATGTATGGTCAGAACAACCAAAAGTCAAGAGGAGAGAACTAGGGCTGCTCCAAGCCCTTGGCAGGAAGGAGTTCCTTAAACAGTTGCCATTAATGGGATTCAGCAAAGACAAAGACATCGGGCTCAGTGATGATTCTCTCTTCTAGATTTCAAAGTACCCCCCACCCCTGAAAAAAGAATTGGATTGGTCTTGATGTTCACCCTAGCTTTGGCCAGAGGCCAGTATCACATAATAGTGTGACATTGCCATGGGAAACCCACATTATAATGAATCGCAAGCCTGGCAGGCAACCCAGGAGTTGTCTGTCAGGAAGGTTAACCAAGCCACAATTTACTGACTTAATCTCTCATGTCTATTTGAGCCAGTTCTTTGATACTTACAGCGAGCTCTCACCTTGTGCACAGTTTATACACAGTATGTCAGTTAACACTTACAATGGCTCTAAAAGGCCCAGTAGATAGGTTCTAGTATTACATTCATTTTACAAATAAAGAAACTGAGGCTTAGAACAATTAAGCCGTTTACTCAGTGTCACACATAAGTAGCAGAAACAGGACTCAAATAGGTCTGCTTGACTCAAAGCCCATGTTCTTAACCACCTCCCTTGAACAGACATTGTAGGTGCCCAGCTCATATCCCCATGGTACTCAACTTTCTGCTATGTTCCAATGGCAGCCTCTTGCATTTGTAACCCTCCACTTGAGGGTTTTCTCATGATTCACGCTGGACATAAACTAGGGTGACAGGAAGTTGGCCCCACTGTGATTAGTTGCCAGCTAGAAATAGATGGAAGTTGGTGAATAATACCCCCCACCCCCGTTCCCTTGCCCCTTTGGTGGGATAACTCTGAGGTGTATTCTACACTTTATCTCTAGGATCTCCACTGGGGTTGAGCCCTAGGTCCCAGAGCAATAACCTGCTTGTAACTGTGCCCTGTTGGCCCCTTCCTTTCCCTTTCTAACTTCTCTACTCCCTTACTTGTACTTGTAGGCATTCCCTCCCAAATAAACCACTGTTCTCATATCCTATACTCAGGGTTTGCTTTAGGGGAAGTCCAGCCTAAGACATTCACTCCCTTTGCAAACTAAAAGTAAAAAAAAAAAAAAAAAAAAAAATGCTCCAACAGTAACTGTTACATTTTTAAGATTTCTCAGCTATTGAACCTCACAAATCAGCATTAATTTTTCCTCAATATTTTATCATAACACTATAACAATTTTATTTTCAAATTTCTTCCCATTTTAAAGATTGTTTTATATTGTAACCACATTAAGTTATGTTTTTATTCTGAGTTTTTTTTCTTTTTGAGAAAAAATCTGGAAGCTTTGTGTTTAGACTATGTAATTTTAGTGTGCAAAGGTTGGAAATGAAATCACTACATTTGAGCAAACAACCCTGCCAACATCCGAGCTCTGGCTGGGAGTCAGAGAATAGCACTTAACATGCAGCGAGAGGGCTCCTGAAATACTTCTACCTTCAGAGCACATGGCGAATCAAAACGATTTAAATGTCCAAAAGATATGGAACTGAAACATTTAACGGATCAAAAAGATCCAGACGTGGATACTCTGGACTTGCAGATATTGTGAGCTACAAGTGTTGGTTTAAAGGACCATTGTGAAACTTCAACTGGCTTGAAGATTGACTTGGGGGAAAAAAAAGGAGACTCGTTGCAATAGATAATGTATTCATGAAATAATTTGGAAACTGATTACGTGTGATGAATCGTAATTATAGCTATTTACTGTGGTGAATATTTAGGAAAATCAGGGTCTTAAAAAAAGACACAAGCTTTTGCTTGAATTATTTAGGAAGAAAAATAAGTTATCCCCAATCTTATGTTCTGTAATTATTTTTCTCATTCAGTTTGCGTCTTTTATATTTAGGACCACTACTTATGTCTCTTTTCTGTTTCTTCCTTAAATTTTTCTTAAGTCTCTTTCCCCACTCCATTAGGGAGAAAATGTAAATTACCACCATTACTCAAACGAATTCCCTGGTCTCTTCTGAACCTTCACCCCACAGCTGTTGCATGAAATATAATCACTAAAATACTAGCTAAATGAAAATGTCTATCCAAAAAGACAGTTTCCTAATATTCTTAGACCAAATAACCTTGCAGGAGAAGAGATAATTAAATATTCTCTTTCATCTAAAAATAGCCAATCTGGAAATACACTAAAATGCTAATCGTGGTTAGGGAGGGAGAAACAGGGATGGATTCTTGTCTCTATTTTTTAAAGTTTCTGCAGTGAATATATTCCTTTGTAATAAAAAATTTAGTAAAAATCTACAAATTACTCTTTTTTTAGTTATAAAATCTGAAATATCTAAAGGAAGACTGAAAAAAGATCAAAAAATATCCTTGTGTTTCTAAGCTGAAAAATTATGTCTTTCTTATAATTTTATATTGTCCTTCAACTGCATTTGGGCATTTTTCAATAAAGTTGTTAAAAAGTCTGTAAATCTATCTGTATGATCAGAAAGAAGGTGTTTAACCTTTGGGTACATGCATAATATAATATAAGCATAGTCTCATATTTCTTCATTGGCTACAAACTGCATACCTCCCATCCAGCTATGAAACAAGAGGGAAAGAAATGTATGAGTAGATTACAGATTGAGAAATTAACTTAATCAGAAGTCCAAGATAATTGGTCTAGCTGGGCACGATGGCTGACACCTGTATGCCAGCACTTTGGGAGGCTGAGGCAGGCAGATCACTTTAGGCCAGGAGTTTGAGACCAGCATGAGCAACATAGTGAGACCCTGTCTCTAAAAAAATTTAAATATTAGCCGAGTATGGTGACACACACCTGTAGTCCCAGCTACTCAGGAGGCTGAGGCATAAGGATTGCGTGAGCCCAGGAGTTTGAGACTGCAGTGAGCTATGAGCTATAATGGCACCACTGCATTTCAGCCTGAGTGACACAGAGAGACCCTGTCTCAAAAACAAAAACAAACAAACAAACAAAGAATCCAAGATAATTGGTCTATATTTTCAATTTATAACATTCATAATTAAAATGGGATTAAAGTAGCAAAACCACATTACAAATGACAAGACCCAACACTAATAAAAGTTATTATTAGGGTATTTTAATTACAGTCTTGAGGACAGGAGCTATGTTTTGTTAAATAAATATTTGCTGAATTTATGCATATATCGACATATATACTTTATATATATTAAAGACCTACTTTATATATATTAAATACCTACAGTGTGCAAAGTATTAGGAGTGATACAAACTAAGAATGAGATATATGGTTCCTGCCCCACCAAGGAATATATAATACAGTAAAATATGTCAAATTGCATCTAAAGCTAAATTTAGACATAACGTCTAAACATCTAAATTGCATCATACCTCAGTAAAGAGTTTAGGTTTGCCTTTACTTTCTTTCTCATACAAGGCACAGAAGGACAGACTGTAAGCTTCACTGTGGGGGCGTAGGGGAAGGAGGGTCTGTGGAGTCAAACCTGGGTTTCAGTCTTCTTGGACATGTTTTCCCAAAAAAGATGCCTTAGGGCAAGGTAACATGGAAGAAACATTTACTGCTCATCAACAAGCCCATTTGCTCCCCCACACTTCCTGTGTATGGCCAAAAAAAAAAAAAAACCTAGATCCCTGAGTCACCACTTAGAAGAGAGGTACCCTGGAGGGTCACTAGGAGTTCTAAGAAGCTTTGATGACTGAGAACTAAATTACATGTTAAGCCTTGGGTATTTAGGGTTTGTTACAGCAGTACAGCCCGGTCTGTTCTGACAAATAGAGGTAATATGTTCACATGATGGTTGTTAACCCTATGATGGAAACATTAGTGCGAACGAAAGACTGTGAGATCTGTTTAAAAAGGTGGTCAAAAACTGGTGTGTTGGCCGCATGATGGCTCATGCCTAGCACTTTGGGAGGCTGAGACGGGAGGATCGCTTGAGGCCAGGAGTTAGAGACCAGCCTGAGCAAGAGCAAAACCCCGTCTCTACAAAATATAGAAAAATTAGCCAGGTGTGGGGTGTGCCTATAGTCCCAGCTACTTGGGAAGCTGAGGCAGGAGGCAGGAGGATCACTCAAATGCAGGAATTAGGTTGCAGTGAGTTATGATGATGCCACTGCACTCTAGCCCGGGAGACAGAGCGAGACCCTGTCTCAAAACAAAACAAAACAAAACAAAACTGCATTATCCTTCTGTGCTGACTCCCTCTATAAACAATAGAAAAATCCAGACCAACCTCCGGCCCTACCAGGCTCCTGCTATCCAATATTCAACCTTCTCCCTCCACAACTTACAGAACTTGAGCAGATCAATCTTCTTGAGTCTCAGTTTTTTAATCTACAAAATGAGGTATGTAGTATTAATAATCATATGATTGTTTTGAAAATAACATTAAATTATAGAGCAAAGTGCCGGCCCCAGAGCCTGGCAGATAGAGATGTTTTATGAGTCGGTTGCTTCCTTTCTTCTTTGCCTGAAGACAGTGGTTCTCAAAACTGACTGCATTTAAGCATCATGAGAAGCCTTTAAAGAAAAAAAAAAAAGGCTGTATCCCACCCTAAACCAAATACATCAGAATCTTTGAGGGTAAGCATGGGGCATAGATTTTTTTTTAAAGCACCAAGAATTCTATTGCTTAGCAGAAAACCATTGCCTTAGACAATGTGTAAATAAACAAAATGCTATCTGATTACACATAATTTAAAATAAAGTCCTGATAATATAAAAAAACCATCAAGGGTTGGGTGCAGTGGCTCACATCAATAATCCCAGCACTTTGGGAGGCTGAGGCAGGAGGATTGCTTGAACCCAGGAGTTTGAGACCAGCCTGAGCAACATAGCAAGACCCCCATCTTTACAAAATATAAAAAAATTAGCCTGGCAAGGTGACACAAGCCTGTAGTCCCAGCTAATTGAGAAGCTGAGGAGGGAGGATTGCCTGAGCCCTCATGTTCACCACTGCACTCTAGCCTGGGTGACAGAGTGAGACCCTGTCATATACCCACAAAAAAAAAAGCCTTCAAAAAGTATCCAGTATGACCACTTTTTCAAGGACTTGGAGCTTTAAGAAAGGCTTATTTATTACAGTGAGAGTCAATAGGTGGTTACTGGATACTCTCAGGGACATTCTCATATGCGGAACTGTAGATAAACCCAGGAAAGGATAGGCTCAGATACTACTTGCATTGTTTACAGCCATGACTGTTTTCCTGTTGCTATGGGCTGAATTGTGTATCCCCAGAATTCATATGTTAGAGTCCTAGCCCCCAGTGCCTTAGAATGTGACCATGTTTGGAGACGGAGTCTTTGCTGGAATAATTAGCTAAAATGAGGTCATGAGCGTGAACCTGAATCCTATTTGACTAGTGTCCTTACAAGAAGGGGAGGTTTGAACACAGCCACAGACAAAGGGAAGACGATATGAAGACACAAGGAGAAGACGGCCATCTGCAAGCCAAGGACAGAGGCCTGGAACAGATCCTTCCCTCATAGCTCTCAAAAGGAGCCAACCAACCATGCCAACACCCCCAGACATTTAGCCTCCAGAACTGTGAGAAAAATAAAGTTCTGTCTTTTAAGTCACTCAGCCTCTGGTACTTTTTTATGGCAGCCCTGGCCTAATACACCTGTGTTACTGCGAAAGCATGAGGTAGGTATTTGGTGAGTGGGTGGGAGAAATAACCACCCTGCCTTCACTTTATCTAGAAATGTCAGAGAGGAGATGGATTTTCATAGGGTCCTTGAAGTTGAGTAATTTGCCTATTTGAATGGGAAGGTAAATTTCAAATGTTAGAGAAGGCTATGTGTGTCCAAGAGATGTGAATCATTGCCTTCGCTGGTTCACAGCCTCCACTGCCCACATAAAGGTGCCCTTTCTTCCCAAGACGGCCCTCCCCTCCTGCCACAGCAGAATAGATTATGCTGACCTTTTAAGGAGAGATGTGCTGGACCAATCACATTCTCTCTTTAGATTTTGGAATTGGGACACTGAGAAACAGACCATTTAGCTCTACTGGGCAGAGCTAAACAGTCACATTGGACTCCTGGGCTGAGGCCACTTGGCTGGGCAATGTTCTAGAGGAGTCTTAAAAGGAGTCAAGAGGGGAGAGGATGGAGTGGACATGCAGGGACAAACAGTAGCTTTGGCTTCCTGAATAGCACTAGCTTGAGTGGGTTTCTGTGCCTCACAACCAGAAGAGTGTGAACTGGAATGGCATGAAATCCAGAATGAGGAAATCAGAGGTAATCAACGTCTTTCCCTGAGGGGTTACATAAAATCGTAGTCTGTCTCCCATGCGAATTCATAAGACTTTCAGGCTGGAAAGACCCTGGAGGACATCCTGCTGATGTCCTGGATAGTATGTTCTGGCTAATATTTTCTGAGAAATTAAGGTAAACCAGGCACTTTGCATGAACTATCAACCCTTTGAGATGGGACACAACAATTGTAACATTATCTTCATTTTACAGATGAGTAAAAACAGACATAGACAAGATAAGAAACTTGCCTTTAGTCACATAGCGTGGTAAATTGGTAACAGAAATGGCCACAATTATTTGCTCTTCCTGCAACCTCATCCTTTGCAATAGGATTTTGCAGCTATGCTCATCAAGAGGTGGAATCTGGGCTGGCTCTATGACTGGCTTTGGCCAGTAGAATGTGGCAGAAATGACAGGGTGTCCACTTTGAGCCTAGGCTTCAAAAGATCTCACAGACTGCTTCTGGCTTTCTTGGAACCCTGTGGCTGCCTGTGAATGAGTCCAGGCTATACTACTGGAAGATGAGAGACACCTGGCCAACTCCCCACTGTGATCAACGACCAGCCAAGCACTGAAGGCGTGACTGAAGCCATCTTATGTGAGCCAGCCCCAAGATTTATGAAAGCGGCTATCCCGGGTCAGGCAGCCCCCAGACGACCCACCTGCTGACCACAGACATGTGAGCAAATCCAGCTGACATCAGCCAAACCTAGTCCCAATCAGAACCACCAAGATCAGCAGAACCACCCAGATGACGCACAGAACTCTGAGCTAAAGAACTGCTCAGTCTTTTAAGCTGCTAAATTTTGGTAGGTGTGTACTGCTTAATATAGTTAGCAAGTGGCAAGAGGATCTGGGACTTCAACAGCGACTGTCTGACTTTGATGACTACGTATGCTCTCAATTCCTGTGCACACTGTAACTTGGCTAATGCAATGCCTTCCTTCTTAGAAGCAGTGTATGTAGCATCTTTCTTAGGATTTAGGACTGGTTAGGATGGGTTCAAAACCCAGATTACTAACTTTGGGCCGGTTAATCTTGCCAAACCTCAGCTTCCTCATATGTTAACTGCAAATAATACCTCATACTTCACAGAGACACCAGGAGGGTAAAATGGGTTAATAAATATCCAAAGTGCCCAGAGTTTAATGAGCCATGAGTTTCCTGGAAAATGGAAGTCTGCAATGGATCTGAAAATGCTTAATGACTGAAAAGGAATTTCCTTTCCAGTGTTGATGTCCATGTCACTGACAGTTTTAGGAATGAGTATCTCTTCTCGGAGACATTGACTTTTTGTAGGTTGTTACCTTTAATTAAATTTTTGTTTTTGTTTTTGTTTTTGTTTTGAGACAGGGTCACGTTCTGTCACCCAGGCTAGAGTGCAGTGGTGTCATCGTAACCCACAGCAACCTCAAACTCCTGGGCTCAAGTGATGCTCCTGCCTCAGCCTCTTGAGTAGCTAGGGGTAGCTGGGACTACAGGCACACACCATGGCACCAGGCCCAGTACTGCTTTCTAGTTGGGTGTTCCCCTAGGGTTGTGTCTTAGGATTTTAGGTCAAAAAAGATAAACTGGCCCCTTTTTTTTCAGAGATAATGTTGACACAGCCACAAAGCTTTTTGGTGGAAACAGAGTTACACACCAATGATTGAACTAACCCAGATGACACCATGATTAAAAGATAAAGTGTATTGAAGTGTTACTCCTTGAATAAATACTGGAAAATCAGTTTTTCCTCGCTGTTTTCCTTGTTTGGCACCTACAGTCCTACAGTCCTATATATGGTCCTATGCTAGATATATTAACAGAAAGAGAGGAGAAGCAGAGTGGGAGGGCATTTTACAAGCACCAAGAATATCAACTTGTTTTTACTGTTGTCATTATCAATAACATTATTATTTTAGCAGAGCAAGCATTAAGAGGAATAGGAAATGACCTGACCCCAAATTGGCTTTGGAAATCTGTTCAGCCTGAACTAGTTTTAGCAGGAACATTTTTGTTCACCTTCTGAAGTAGCCATTAGAGAAAATTGTGGGAGCAATTTCACTAGGGCTAAATTCTTAAGTTTACCTACCTATAGTTCAAAGTTTAAAGTGTTTTAGTTTAATGTCTTTTTGGCTGCTTTGTTTCATGGTACCATGTTTTTTAAAAGACTTTTTCACAAAAAGAAAAAGGAAAAATAATAACAGAAGGAAACTACTACAAAGTGCCGTTGGAAGCCTATTCCTCTTCAGATGACACCAGTGCTTAGAACTTTTTATTCAAAGCTCTTCATTTCCTACAAATATTTTATTTTTCACTGTTCCAAAGGTGGAAGAACCTCTGAATAGCAAAAGTGCTGTGCTTTTTAAAACCTGCTGAACAACTTCTCATCTCTAACGGTACTGAAGTTTTGTCATACCAGTCTGTGCATGAAAAACTGCAAAATATATGCATAAAAACATCTAGACTCTTCTAATTGTGCCTATCCATGGGTAAAAACTTACTTCTGGAGCCACACAGCTGTTAAAATCAGTCATATTTACAATTTTTATAAATGAGTTTATTTTAATAAAAACAAGTTACTCTGTGAGCATGATCTCTAAACAGATTTATGTGGGCTGGCACAATCTGCTATGCTAAACATATATTCATATTGCTTAAGTCTGCAACCAGTTTTTTCGAGTGGTGATAACAGTCTTGCTTTGTACAAAGATACCAAATAATTGAGAATTCAGCTAAGGACACTGTTCTCAGCATTGTGCTATTGAAATTGTTTTCTTGAACAGAATTGCCCTGTGGACATGACCCTAAATTGGGAGTATTCTGGGCTGCTGGCTTTGGGCCATGAACCAGGGAGACAGCTTATAGAGAAGAGGTAACTCTATAAACTGGTGCTAAAGAAGACCGGGAAAGAGGAGGAGGAGAAGGAGGAGAAGGAAGAGGAGGAGAAGGAGGAGGAGGAGAGTAAGAAAAGGAAGAAAGGAAGGGAAAGGGGAGAATGTGAAGTTTATATTCATCAACCCATATCCCCAAAGGGGTCTCTTTATGTATCACTCCTTGATCTCTTCACAACTTTTACTTTGATACATTTTTATGCTCATGTGTTTTGCTTGGCTACTAGTTTGTAAACTCCTGGAAGACAGGAATACTACCTAACTCAGCTTTACATCTCCCACAGTGCCTGGCATGCACTGGTGCTCGAAAATCTAATCGTTAATGCATAAACAAAAGAATGAATTTCTGTATTTGAAGCATTTCCTTTCCTCAGAGATAATTCCTAAGCAGCGGTTTTGAGCGGGGACAGTACTGCTGAAACTTTGCGAGGGCAGTTTTTGTCTTGCAGTTCTCTTATCAGTGCCAGAGTTTTTATTTACATTGTGAAAAATCTATTACTTTATAATTTTTATTGATATTAGTATGTATAGTATTTAAGTATAAACTACTTTCTCTTTTGCCTTTATATTATTAGAACATTACATTGGTTTCTTGAAATTATTTGTACAGGTAGTTTACATTATAAATTTAATTCCAGGAGAGTAAAGTGGTGTTAAATTTTTTGTTGTGTCGTAAATAACGGGCGTTGGGTATGGCAGGGTTGAGTACTTCTGCTTATAAGACTAAGCCTCAGCATACACGGGTTCTAGGATTCTAAGATGAAACCCACGAATAAAAAGACGCTGGTGTACCTTGATTTCAACAATCAGACTTCCACTTTAAGCAAGTGCACATTTTAGGATTACTGTGGCTCAGTGGAGCACTGCTGTCAAAGCACAAAGGGTCCACGACGGGGATGGGGGTGGGGAATGAACGTCAAGGCGCCAAAGAGCTCTCTTTCCCACGTCCAGGGCCGGGAATGCGCGCGGAGTGGCCTGGAGGGTGAGTGGTTTCTCTTTGCTTTGGTTTATATTCTTCCTCATTTTAACAATGATGTGGGGCTGAAGGGAAAGGGAGGGGGCGGGGCGGTGACGCCGTCCGGTTGTCCCGAAAGCTTGGCTCCTCAGCCGGCCCTCGCCGCGGGGCCTGTTCACGGTGAGGCGGTCGGGACGTGGAGACCCCGGCTTGAAAAGAAAGCCCCCCAGAAGTGACTGGTGAGGGGAAGACGGAGCAGAGGGGGCTCCGTCTCACACGGCTGTTCAAACTGAGGTTGGACTGAACTTTTGGTGTCAACGGGTGGAGCCGCGCTCGAGGTTGAGTGGGGACCAGAGGCAAGAAGAGGTGGCGCTGCAGATGACAAGGGGCGCGGCGACTTTTGACAGGGGGCGGGGCCTCCGGCCCGAACGCGCCGGCCTCGGGAAGGCGGGGCGCCCATTGATAGAGGGCGGGCTTCGCCCAGGGGGCGGGGCTCGGGCCCTACTGCCACCAGGAGATGGGGCGTGGCATGACAAGGGGCGTCTCAGTGGGAAAGCATGCCCGCCCCTCACGATCCGGGGGTGACATTAGAAAGGCGGAGCACCCGGCAGGTGGGGCTGCCTTTTGGAATGACCCGAGAGAAGACAAGGCTTCTGTGGACGGCAGGCGGAGCTATCGCCGGCAACAGGCGGGGCCTCTCCCGACAGAGGCGGGGCTTCCGTGGACGGGGCGGGGCTTATGTTGACAGAGGGGCGGGGCGGCTCCCTACCTCCCGCGGCCTCGCCGATTCCTGGGGTAGGGGCCCGGTAGGACCCCAGTGGAACAGCTGGATCAGGGCGTGGAGAGCCGGGCGCCGCGCGGGGTGGGGGGCGCGGAGGGAGCGCGCGCGCGAGGGCCCCGCCTCGGCCGGCTGTCTACCTCCCCCCTCCACCCCCGACGGCCACTGGGGCGCGCGCATCTCCTAACACCCCCATCGCGGGTCCGCACGCTCCGCTGGAGCCGCGGAGCTGGCGAGGCCCGTCTTCGGGCTCGCCGAGCAGTTCCGGGTTTAGGGTTCACAGGTCAGAGTTGACTCCCTGAAAAGTGCAGCCGGTTTGAAATGCAAGATGGCGGCGGCGGGGCGCTGAGAGGCGCGGCGGCCCCTGCAGGTAGTGGCGCGAGCCGGCTCGGCTACCAGCGGGCCCGAAATTCCGGGCTGTGGGTGGGAACCCGGGGCGCAGAGCCCGTGGCCAGCCGGGAAAGTCGGACCGCGCGGGAGGAGGGCGGCCCCAGGGCAGAGACCCTAGGGGCTGAGCCGGTTCCCGGCGCTGAGTGGCGGGGCGGACCCAGCGCCAAGCGTCCGAGGGGGAGGGACAGGGCCTGCCTCGCCGCTGGGCAGTTGCCGCGGAGGGACAGACCCACAGCCTCCTGCGCGCTCTCGGGGTTTCTGCAGCCGCAGAAGGAGCTTGGGGGCGGGGAGGGAAAATCTCAGTCCCTCCGCTTGAGAGAAGACCGAGCAACTTGGGATTGTTGAGGGGAGTAAAGTCTGGGTCTCCCTGGGCTGGGGGCGTCGCAGGGATGGAGGACCCCAGTAATGTTGGTAGTTCTAGGGGAGGTCAGGAGCGCTGCCCTCCGGGGGCGTGTGGCCACCGCGTGGGGACTCAGTCTTCCTGAGAGTAAGGAGAAATTCTCTTGCTGCAGCTGAGTGCACTGGCTTTGGGGTTGGAGCCCCCGAAACCTTTGGGGGAAGTCTGTATCCCTAGTTCGGGGAAGGCTGTGCACCCATTTCGGGGCCGGACTCTGTTGGGGAAGACTCAGAGTTGAGTCCTTAAGAACTACATTACGATTTTGAGGTAGCCCTGGGATTTAGGGAGAAGTTAGAGAAGGTAGAAAGGTTTTCTTTCTGTTTCAGTAGCGGGGGGGAGGGGAGGGTGTTAAGAGAGGGAGAGGCTGACACAGGGAATCCTCCAAACCTTAGGGCCTAAAGGGAACAATCTACTAATTCCTCCTGGGGAGTGAAGGACTGGGAAGATGTGAGACGGGGTTAAAGGGCAGGAAAGAAGAGCCCTGGCAGATACCCTTTCCCTAGGTATTTACACCAAAGTTGGAAGGGGACTTGAAATTCTTTGTTTCCATACCTCTTCCCCCGCTCCCCTCGTGGGTAACAGTAAGGAAAGAGCATAACTCTGAAGAAGGAAAAGATGCCGTTTGACATCCTTAGTTTAGGTTAGTGATTTTCCCAGTCTCTGGAAGGCGGCAATGAGAGATTTGGGGGAGGGGAATTAGGAATAGGGACTGGGGGTAATAGACGAGGAATATAGGGAAGAGATTGGGCGGAGCAGGAATTCCATAGCGCCTTTCTATCATCTCACCGCAGCTCTTTAAAAAAAAGATGCCAAGATGCCAAGAGGTAGTCTTTGAGAGAAAAATGTAAGCACAGGCTAATAGAATTTGTGATGTGATTAGGTTGAGAGTCCACGTAACTTGAAAGGAAGAAGCAATTCTCTCGGAGGTTAATATGATAGCAGAAAAGGGAAAAATCACAGGATTGGGAAATATACAGTGGTTCACCATTAGGGAGGAAGATCATTAGGGAGGAAGAAGCAGGAATAGTGATTATTTGTTGAGTTGGGGTCTGTGTGGTGTGTGTGTATGTGTACATATATAAGTGCACCTTTAGATTGTTGGTATTGGTCATTGTTTCTCAGTCTTTGTCTGAAAGCTTTGATTTGTGTTATATGGTGCTACGTGAATCTTTGTTTTTGAAAAATTACCCTGAAAAAGTCCTTTGTTTTTATGCCAGTAGTCAGGGTTAGCAGGAGTTGGTTCTAACAGGGATATTGGCCCTAGTGTGCCCATAGATTATTTTAATTTCTAAAATAGCAATTCTGACTCCTGATTTTAAGAAAAAAAAAAAAAAAAAATGTGCGTGCTGCCAATGACAATAATTCAGTGACAGGACATAAAAGAAAAAGGCTTTCATGAATATTTTTTCCTCTTAGTTTTCCTCTCCTTTCTCAAAGCGTTTTAGGGCTAAGGAGACTAATTTTATGTAAAGTAAAATGTATAATCTTGGGTCCTTTCAATATAAAAATGATAGCATTTCATTTGCCAGTGAATCTTTTTTGTTTGAATTTGTCTTCAAATGCTTTATTTAACAATCAGGATTAAAAAGGGAAAAAAAGAATTAAAGTAAGACTTGGGTAACCAATGATAGCGATGATTCAGAGAGATTTCTTGAACCTTTCTTGTATTTTCAAAGGAAGTTTAACATCTTCAATAGAAATGTTTTAAAGATAGAGTTCAAATATAAACTAGTTTAGAACTTCACATTTGGAACATTATTATACATGTGTGTTGTTCTTTGGTTTCCCCAGTGTGCATGTAGCTCTAGTTTTATATTCAATTCTGAACAGATTAGGCTGGGTGAACCAGAGAGGCATTGATGCCAGATGGTTTGAAAATATGCTAAGGCTGAAAACATAAATGTGCCTGTGCTGGTGAACGCTTATTAGTAGTTTTTTTCTCTTATAGCTGAGTTTATTATTTCACTGGATTTGGAGGGTAGTTCACGAATGATGTGGCAATTATTTCACCTTTAATGACACTTGTAAGTTCTTTTTTTCGATAAATGTGAATAAAGTTTTATAATTATTTTATTAATGAAATTAATAGCATAGGTAAGGTGGTTCATTTTGAAGATTTTTCTTGCTTTTGTATTATATTTCACATTAAGACAAAGGTAATGTTATGATGTATCATATATTTTCTTTCTTATGTTAACTGAGCACAAAACGTGATATTTGAGACTTAGGTGGCTATAAATTATGGCTTAATACTTAAGAAAATACTTTTAAAATTATTAAAATGATCACAAATGTAGCTGAGGAAATAATCCTTTTATTTATGTTACAACATTGCGGATTTGGGCCCAAAAGACTCCACTTACATTAATATTAACAATATTGAAAGTTCGGCACCTAAAGCTAGTTTTTAATCTAATATCATAGTCAATGCAATTATTCAGTGAGGTGTTTGAAATTATCTATTGCACTGTTTATGATAACAGCCAGTATTACATGGTTTTTGAACTTAAAATCCTCTTAAATAATCCTATGTAATTTCAAAAGTAAATTATATTTCTTTTTAAAAAAAACTATGATACTAGCCTTTGAATAAGAGCCCATGTTTTTTATACTATTACTGATATATTTTATTGTATGCTTGTTGCTCTGGTATATTTGTAGTCATGAATAACCAGATTTGCATGAATGAAGTTGCTAATTTAGATTACTAATCAGGGTATACATTTGAGTTTACATTTTGGAGATCTGTATTTTATACAGTTAATTTTTAAAGTAAATATTAATATGTAAATTTTTATATAATTGCCAAATTTGGTCTTAAAAGATGCTTACTCTGGCATTTTATATAATCAGTATTCTATAATGTATTTAAGAAGTATTAATATACACCTTTGGCCTAAGCAAATAAGATGATATACTTTGGAAAAGAAGTATATATGAGCAGTTTAAAAATACATTTATTCAAGAGAGTCAATTGAATAAATCATTTTTAATGGAGGCTTTTTAGTTTTTGACTTTAGATATTTTAAAAATCATATTATCAGAGCTTATCTTAACAACATTAAAATATTAAAGTGGCAGCCATATCTGTATACATTTATAATTTTAAACAAAATAGCTCTGTCATTACATTTTGGTGATTTCATATTTCCCATTTGATTTCTGACTTTTTTCCCCCCCTTCCTAAAAGTCTTTCTTTCCCTTTTTTGGTTTTTGTAAGAAATGAAGAGATAGGACGTTCTGATATTTCTAAGCACTTCACTCATAATTATGTTTTTCTTTTATCCTAAGTTTACTCCCTTTTACTATCCAATATCGTGAGAAAGAAGTTTGTTATAACTTTGCTGGGCATGGACTGTATTTGGGAGTTGAGGGGATGATGAGAAGAGAACAATTTCTCTTCATTACTATGATAAGATTACTTATATCAGATGTTTGCTAGTTCTGTGAAATAGCCCTTAAAATGTGTCATACAGTAATGATTCATTTTGAAGCTAAGGTCAGAGAAAGTGTGCGTGTGGAGAAGGTTAATTAGGATTGATTAATGTCTACCTTTTAAAGCCAGCTTGTTCCACCATGGTTTAATATGCTCAAAGGTATGAAATGGCAAATAACATTTATTAGTTGATTGTTACCCAGATCAGTAAAAGTTTTTAAATTTCTACTATTTTTCAACATTTAGCAAATTTTAAAGATATCCTTTGCTAACGTTCATTGGGCTCTTACTAATTACCAAGAAATATTCTAAAAACTTTACATGTATTACTTCTTTCAGTCCTTATAATAACCCTATTAAATACTATGCTATTATTAGCTCGATTTTATAGATGAGCGGGCTGAGGCACATATAGGCTAAGTCACTTGTCTAAAGCCACACATCTATATATGACAGTGCTGGGTCTGTTCCAGAGCTCAAGCTCTTGGACTTTATTTATAATCCGTCTACTGCCAGAACAACTTGTTCTCTTTTATTATATAATGTATGTGGTTGATACGAAGTAATCTTAGTATAAAGACTGAAATAGGCAAATATGATTTTCATTCAAAAGTATTGAAGAGCTCATTTGTTGCTCCTCTAGTAAGTATCCTTGTGCCTTTACATGTCCTGATAGCCCCTGTCAAGAGACTCTTATTCGGTAAAACATCTTGCAGTGACTGTGTGATTTAAGAATGGATTGAAATATGTTACCAATTTCCTACAAATATTAATAATTCATTTTGGAAAAGAGCCTTCCCTCTTTGGCAGCTGTTTCCTATCTTTTCTTCTAGTCCACATCCTGTAGATGAATGGCTAAGGAGTGGCTGATCAAGGAGATACCAGGAAATGAAATTGTAGAATCCCAGGCTAGAGATAACAGGATGGACATTTCATTGGGCCTGCTACTGCTCTTTTGCTTTTCATGAAAATAGTGTAATTATTCAGCCTAAACTTTAACTTAACATAGAAGTATTTTATTAGAGGATTGGTATATTTACATTATTTTTTGACTTAAGAGGGCTCTTCATACACTTGTATGTAATAATAGCAGAAATAAAAAATAAGGTATTTTGGGAAAATAATTTTCCCTACTATTCATTCACTTGGTAAACAGAGTAATCAGGTCTTAAAGAAAACAACAACAAAAACTCTTTAACACTTCAAAAGCATTATTTACTGTTATTCTAATAAAGGAAGCAATTATAATTTTTATTAAATTTTTCTTATGGGTTTAACTATTCTGGGTTATATACAACATTTTTGGACACCAGTCTGAACTTTTAGAGAATGATTTTCAATTTGTTTAATTGTACAATACTAATGCACTGATTGTAAAGCCATTTAGTAGTAGTTTTCTAGCAAAAACTAAATAGTTAAATACTAATTATTCTATTAG
The DNA here is from genome assembly GCF_000956105.1 of Propithecus coquereli. Classification (NCBI taxonomy): domain Eukaryota; kingdom Metazoa; phylum Chordata; class Mammalia; order Primates; family Indriidae; genus Propithecus; species Propithecus coquereli. The sequence goes on along the minus strand of NW_012152840.1, from coordinate 7,161,092 downwards.
ATGACCACATGTTTAGGGGTAGAGTACCACTGGTTTATTTGAATTATTATTGGCTTGTATTGTCAGCATTAATAATCTGCTCCATTCCAATTAATACATAGTAAATTAGGATACCAATATCAGTAGGTTTATGTACAAACACATAAACATATACACCTACTCCCATTTCTTAGTTTAACTAAGTTGTCTTTCATGACCTTTTTGTACTAATTTTTAAAAATTTCCAATTTCTACATGTTAACTTTCATATTACAGACTGCATATACTCACATTTTGAAATTTTATTAAAAATAGTCCAATAGTTACTTGGTTGTTCTGTATAAGATAAATAGAATTTTTTAATGTGTAGTTTTAAATTTTGTGTTTTCTACCAGTATTGAGTTTGGCATTTAGATGGTTCTTTTTAGATTTTTATGAGGAAATAATTTTTTTTCAAAATTACATTCATTTTTTAAAAGCCAAAGCATAAACGGTAAAATTTCCTGACTAAGGCTAAACCATACTTAGACTAATAAAATGATGTTACTTTTTTTGTAGGAGAAGACAGATAGCTACTTTGGACCTGTTGGTAATGATGGCCTGAGCTGAACACCTCCTAATTAGAAGGGATACCTTTCCCTTACAAAACGGCAGGATGCTGAGGAAGCTATGGCAAGTATGTGTTTCATTGTTTTCATATGGGAAAACTCAGATACCGAATGCACTCACTTTAGATCCCATGATACTGTATTTGGCTAAAGTTTTTAAAAGCTTTCCTTAAAAAGCAGCAGATATATGCTTAATACTTTTGTTAAAAATATACTTTCAAACTTTAAAAACTAGGAGTATTGACTGCTTTAATTTCCAAGGAAACAGCATCACACTTCATAATAAATCTTATATGGTATATTTATAATTGATTTTTCAATTAATATTTACTGAAATCTGCTGTGCATGAGGCACTGTTATCAGGTGCTGTGATAACAGGTAAACAAGACAAATGAACGTCATGAAGGCAGGGACCTTCAGTGTGGGGAAATTGATCTAGAAATTTTACTGTTCTTTTGCCTATAACCAGAAAAATGCTTGAAGAGTTACAAGAACAATTCCTGAAAC
>NW_012152840.1:7097050-7156752 GCF_000956105.1 Propithecus coquereli | reverse complement strand
ACTGAAAGGTTAACTGAAAGCAATTTTTAAAGTAATTATATATACAGTGCTGAATGCATCTAGAGCATACTTTTTCTTTTATTGGCAGACTTAATTTTAATTGTTTTATAGTAATTGCAATGCCACCTAGCTACTCAGTTGTGCAACTGACCTCTAACCCCTTTTTATAGACAAATAGTACAAGCTTCCCCCAAATTGATTTTAAGCTCTGTTTTGAGTTGACCTTCAAATAGAGGATGTGATGCTTGTCAGCTAATAGTAATTTCTGTATGCCAATTTTCTTGTCCTAGTCCCAATGCGTTTTAATAACAAAGGGAGATGAATTGGAACCACACTATAGAAATTCTTACTCTGTATTTTTACTCCTGCTTTTTCATTCAATTTTTGTGCCTTATCAGCTGATTAGGTTGCCTTTTTAAAAAAACAGTGAGTTTATAATATTAAATAAATGGTATTTCTTCTTTTCCTGAAAGAATTTTTCAGGGACTGAAAATAGCATCAATTAGGCACCTACTATGTACCAGAGTAGGTGAAGAAAGCATTTTTACTTGACCAGCCTCTGAGGTAGATAACGTCATTCTACTTCCCCCAGGGAAGCCTTCTCTGCTTCTTTTCTAGAAGCCTCCTGCAATGTGCTCATATAGTTCCTGACACTTCCTTTCTCACTGCATTGATCATAGGTATTCTAAGTAATTGTTTACTGCCTGATTTCTTTGCTCCACTGCTAGTACCCGGCAGACCAGAGTCAGTCTGTCCTAGTCACCACGGCATCCTTAGTGCCTGACACGGTGCCTCACACATGGTTGACATTCAACAAATAGTTGTTGAATGAATTTGTTGAATTGAAGAATCTTGGTTTTATAGGTGAGAAACTGAGGTTGAATTGAGTAGCTTTTCCAGTCACCTAACCACTAAATGATAGAGTTGACTCTAAAACCTGTGGTTTTACCCTATACCACAATGCCTCTGTGAATTAACTACTTTAGGCCTGGGTTTCTTCTTCCATAAAAATGGGACAATTGTATTAAGGTCCTTGTTTCCTCCAAAATCATGACTTTATAATAACAACCCTGAGGATGCCTTTGTTTGCTCTTTAAGTCTATTTTTAGACTATACGTATTATGCAGAATTGAGCCTTTGGACCAAATCTTGAAGCTCTTTTGGGAATTCTCAGTTTCCCTTTAGAAGTATGTTAAATAATACACTGACCCTGATTTCGTTAGGGAAATCATGGAGAACCTGAAGGTAGGTTGTAGTGAGCAGTTTTAGGAGTAAAGAGGAACAAATATTTCTCAAGTCTATGTGATTGGATATAGAAGTAACCAGAGGTTGATGCAACCTGTAACACTCAAGCTAATCAGATTTTTAGTCTTTTGCATTACTGAAAAGTTTTTTTAAAAAGCTTCTCTTTTAAGTAACTTACTTAATTTTAAGTAAATTACCAAGGTCAGTGTTTTCAAAGGAAAAACACAATTTTGGTTGTACATCACTAGGTTGTAATATAATGTATGAGTATTTTATAGTTTTCATGACTCTAGCAAAAAATATTTAAACTTTCAAAATTTGTGTATATCTGTTTAAATTCTTACTAACTGGCCAATCTGAGTAATGAACTAGTAGGAAGAAAAATAGAAGTAATAATTTGGTAGCATATTCCTATTTTTATGCTTGATAAGATAAAAAATAAGAAGTTTAATTCCAAAAGCTAGAGAGCCAGAAGAATAAAAGGGATTTAGCTCTTCAGGTTTCTCTTCTGTATCTTTTGTTACTCCTGGCTACTTTGCATTACCTCTGGATGCCCCAGGCCAAAGGACACAATCAAGTCACTCTAGATTAGTTCTAAAATTTCATGGCTCAGCAGTGGCTAGGTGAGGAGGACTTTGATGAAACTGATATATTATCTTGAAAGTGTTTTGGTTTTAAGGCAAAAGCTTTTAAACACATCTTGGAACCCCTCAGAAGTGGCAGTGGGCATTGCAAGATCCATGGGATGCGGTCAGGGAGTAGTTTAGCCTCAACCTCCTCCAGCCAGACAGCTACTCTTTTATCTGTTTTGCTCTAGGTTTTCTTATAGTATTTTGTTTGAAGAAAGGGATCCCCTGCTTAAAGCGAAAAGTTTGAAAACCACTACTTTAAGGAAAAACAGTTTCAGAAAAAAACCCTCTATTTTTGACTTCTAATTATTAGTATTTCCCAATTAAATATAGTTTCTCTCAGATTCTTGGAGAGTAATAGTTACAAAATAGCTTACTCCTCTGCCTTTCAACTATTTCCCTTTACGACCCAAAATGTGAGTGATGCTCATTTCTTACTCTTATACTTGTTTACAGCAATTTAGGAAATTCTTGTTTCTAATGACAAATAATGATCACATAGCTGTGATCATACTTGAAAAAGTATCACTTGGCTGTGTTGATACTTGAAAAAAAATAGTGGTTAACCCCTACATGATTAGGAGATGGTATTAGCTCAGTTTATAATATTAGTTAAGAAATAGTTTTAAATTTCAGTGATATCTTTATAATCTCTTAGAAATCTAAGGAATTTTATAGAAAAAAGAATGACACCTTCAAGAGTAGGGATTTGGACTGATAGATACCACTATTATTCCTAAGCTGATGCTCTTTATTTGTAATATTGGGAATTAGGGAACAGGGACTTTTAGTCCAACTTTCCATCTGCTGCTTGGATACATCAAATGGATATGTAGTTTATATTTGAATAATTCAGTGAGGAGGATCTTACTACCTTCAAAGCTCAGGTTATTTTCTCTTTGGACAGCTCTCTTTTCCTAAAAATTGTTTCTCCCTTTTACTGACTCAGTGTATCTTCTTATAGGCTGTAAGTTTGCTTTATGATCCTTGAAGCAAACTCTTTGCTCGTCCCTTCAGCTAGGACAAAGTTGATGCTAATAGGTGACTTCTCTGGCCCCCTCTCTCTCGGCACCAGTGAACCTCGCCCGGGAGCGCTCTTTTTCCCCTTTCCCCAATAAAGCCTCCTCGCTTGCCCTTTAAAAAAAAAAAAAAAAAAAAGTTGATGCTAGTAAATTAAACTAACTCTAATTTGTGGTAGAGAATGAGACCACTTACTCATTTTATTCATTTTCTTTTGGTTTAGACTTCAGAAACACATGGACTTTAACTAAATTGGCACCAAGATTTTATTTTAAATATTTTGAGTACAAAATTTATTAAAATGTATTTATATGATCCTAATTCACATTTTCTAGATGACTTGATGTCATTATTGTGAATTTCAGCTACTGTTCTCTAAGGTGATGCCCTCAAGCCCTGTTGAGTTTTGTAGGACTGTTTTCCTGTTCATTTTAGCTCAATGTAATAAACACTAGTGATTACCTCCTTCAGTCCAGGCTTGTTGCATTCAGTGGGGATGCAGACATGAATGAGATGTCAGCCAAAATAGCTCAGCTGGGAGGGCATTAGATTGAAGATATAAAGGTCCTTGGATAGATCCAGAGTTTCAGGGACTTTATCTCAATAAAGCTGTGTCTTAGTCTGTTTGAGTTGCCATAAAGGAATACCTAAGGCTGGGTAATTTGTAAAGAAAAAAGGTTTATTTGGCTCATGGCTCTGCAGACTTGTACAAGAAACATGGCACAGCACCAGCATTCGCTTCTGGTGACAGTCACAGGCTGCTTCCACTCATGGCAGAAGGTGAAGGGGTGCTGGTGTGTATAAATCACATGGCAAAAGGGGAAAAGAGAGACAGAGACAGAGAGAGAAGGTGTTAGGCTCTTTTTAACAACCAGCTCTCAGTAGAACTAATAGAGTGAGAACTTACTACCATGAGGATGGCACCTAGCCATTCATAAGGGATCCTCTCCCATGACTCAAACACCTCCCATTAGGCCCCACCTCCAACATTAGTTATCATATTTTTTCTTTTTATTTTTGAGACAGGGTCTCACTCCATCGCCCTGGCTAGAATGCAGTGGTATCATCGTAGCTCAGTGCAACCTCAAACTCCTGGGCTTAAGCGATCTTCCTATCTCAGCCTCCCAAGTAGCTGGGACTATAGGCGAGTGCCACCATTTGCAGATAATTTTTCTATATTTTGTAGAGATGGGATCTTGCTCTTGCTTGGGCTGGGGAGATCAAATTTCAGCATGAGATCTAGAGGGGTCAAACATCTAAATTCTAGCAAGCTGTTACTAAAAAAAAAAAGTGTGGGACATAATATCTATAATAAGGAGACCACAGGTATGGATGTGGGGGCAAGGACAGAAACGTAACATTACTCTGCTACAATATGGTAAGTGCCAGACAAGAAAATAAACAGGGCAGGAGATGGGACCAAATGAAAGGGAAAAGGTGATCTATGAGACAGACAGAGAGATCACATGCACAGACAAGTGTCCCAGCCTAAGGAAGGGCCTGAGCAAGGGTCTGAAAGTATGTTGAGTGTTCCTGGAATGGCAGTCATTTCTGGTGTGCCGGAAGCGTAAGGAGATGGAAGGAGAAAGATGGCAGGAAGGGAGGCAGCAAAATGAGGTTAGACCAGGTTGTGAACGGAATTATATGTCCCTCAGGGAGTTTGAACTTTATTCCTTCAGGATTGGGGATCTATATCAGAAGACTTATGTGTTTTTTAGATTCTGGTAGCATGGTGGAGAATGATTAAGACTAATGTCTCTGAAATTTTGATCATTCATCCTGCATCTTTGCTATTTTGCCATAGTTGAGCATGCTTTGGGGCTGATGAGAAAGACCAGTAGGAATAAGAGGACATAAGTGATGGATTGAATTTCTTGTACACTTAATGGCCATCACTTTTTAGTATCTGTGACTGCTCTTTGTAGTTTTAAAGTTCCTGCCTTGTTAACAGATTGTTATCTCACATTGATAATAGTATGCTTGCCAAAGCAGGCCTTTTCCCGCTTCCCTCCTAATATATAGTTGGTTAAAAAGTCCAAATAAACAAACTTAGATCTGACCCACAAGTACCGTATATGACCTTCAGTGAATCAGCTTGGAGCCATCTATTTTGATCCTTAGAGGACTTTTTCTGATTCTTGTCTTATTCTAGATCTTTATAACTAAGCTATCCAGCAACTTCATATAAGTAAAATATAACTATAATTTGTATAAAAGATCATAGTCACTCATTTTAAAACATTTTTAAATTTATTTTAATGTAGGTGATTGGAGTTGTGCTTCAAGAATTTCAGCAGTTCAGCAGTATTTTGTCTGCTAACAATAAGCTCTTTACTTGATTGCACCATGAGAAAGCTGCTAATGAGACTTGATGAGCACAAAAATGGACTTGAAGAACCAAAAGCCATTGTTTTTATATGAAGAATACTGAACAGTTTTAAGCCTCAATGCTTTTTAATCACCACTGAGATTTTTCCCCATAACATCAAAATGGCAAGCAGGCGAAAATCAACAACACCGTGCATGGTCCTTGCCAGTGAACAAGATACAGACCTTGAATTGATATCAGATTTGGATGAAGGTCCTCCCGTACTTACACCTGTAGAAACCACCAGAGCAGAGAGTATCTCAAGTGACGAAGAAGTTCATGAATCTGTGGATTCTGACAATCAGCAAAATAAAAAGGTCGAAGGTGGCTATGAATGTAAATATTGTACTTTTCAAACTCCAGATCTAAATATGTTTACTTTTCATGTGGATTCAGAACATCCCAATGTAGTGCTAAATTCATCCTATGTTTGTGTTGAATGCAATTTTCTTACCAAAAGGTATGATGCACTTTCTGAGCATAATCTGAAATATCACCCAGGAGAAGAGAATTTTAAGTTGACTATGGTAAAACGTAATAACCAGACAATCTTTGAACAAACGATAAATGATCTGACTTTTGATGGTAGTTTTGTTAAAGAGGAGAATGCTGAGCAAGCAGAGTCTACGGAAGTTTCTTCTTCAGGAATATCTATCAGTAAAACTCCTATCATGAAAATGATGAAAAATAAAGTAGAGAACAAACGGATTACAGTTCATCATAACTCAGCTGAGGACGTTCCTGAAGAGAAAGAGAATGAAATCAAATCAGACCGTGAAGAAATTGTAGAAAATCCAAGTTCTTCAGCTTCTGAATCTAATACAAGTACTTCCGTTGTGAACAGAATACATCCAAGTACTGCCAGCACGGTAGTGACACCAGCAGCAGTTCTTCCTGGATTAGCACAGGTGATAACTGCTGTATCAGCTCAGCAGAATTCTAACTTGATTCCCAAAGTCTTAATCCCTGTTAATAGCATTCCCACCTATAATGCTGCATTGGATAACAACCCCCTTTTACTTAACACCTACAACAAATTCCCTTATCCAACAATGTCAGAAATTACAGTTCTTTCTGCTCAAGCAAAATATACGGAGGAACAGATCAAGATATGGTTTTCAGCCCAACGTCTAAAACATGGTGTTAGTTGGACTCCTGAGGAAGTAGAGGAGGCAAGAAGAAAACAGTTCAATGGAACAGTGCATACTGTACCTCAGACCATAACTGTTATTCCTACACACATTTCTACAGGGAGCAATGGTTTACCATCTATTTTACAGACATGCCAAATAGTTGGTCAACCAGGTCTGGTCCTTACTCAAGTAGCTGGAACAAACACCTTGCCAGTAACAGCACCTATAGCCTTGACGGTGGCAGGGGTTCCAAATCAAACAAGTGTACAGAAAAGTCAGGTACCTGCTGCTCAGCCTAATGCAGAAACAAAGCCAGCAACAGCAGCAGTTCCAACTTCTCAAAATGTCAAACATGAAACTGCATTGGTAAACCCTGATTCATTTGGCATTCGGGCAAAAAAGACTAAAGAGCAACTTGCAGAATTAAAAGTTAGCTACCTTAAAAATCAGTTTCCCCATGATTCAGAAATTATCAGACTTATGAAAATAACAGGCCTGACAAAAGGAGAGATTAAAAAATGGTTTAGTGACACAAGGTACAACCAGAGAAATTCAAAGAGTAATCAGTGCTTACATCTCAACAACGATTCCTCTACCACAATTATTATAGACTCCAGTGATGAAACCACGGAATCCCCAACCGTTGTTACTTCACAGCATAAACAATCCTGGAATCCTTTTCCTGACTTTACTCCCCAAAAGTTTAAAGAGAAAACTGCAGAGCAGCTTCGTGTCCTTCAGGCAAGTTTTCTCAACAGCTCCATACTTACAGATGAAGAATTAAATAGGTTAAGAGCGCAAACCAAACTTACCAGAAGAGAAATCGATGCTTGGTTTACAGAGAAGAAGAAATCAAAAGCTTTAAAGGAAGAGAAAATGGAAATAGATGAAAGTAATGCAGGCAGTTCCAAAGAAGAAGCTGGGGAAACTTCTCCTGGAGATGAAGCTGGTACACCTAAGTCAGGGAGTACTGGCAAGATATGTAAAAAAACACCTGAGCAGTTGCACATGCTTAAAAGTGCATTTGTTCGAACACAGTGGCCATCACCAGAAGAGTATGATAAGTTGGCCAAAGAAAGCGGGCTTGCTAGAACAGACATAGTTAGTTGGTTTGGGGACACCCGTTATGCTTGGAAAAATGGAAACTTGAAATGGTACTACTACTATCAAAGTGCCAATTCGAGTAGTATGAATGGTCTGTCTTCCCTTAGGAAAAGAGGGAGAGGGAGACCCAAAGGACGGGGAAGAGGAAGACCACGTGGGCGGCCTAGAGGAAGCAAAAGAATTAACAACTGGGACAGGGGACCGTCACTCATAAAATTTAAAACTGGAACTGCAATACTTAAGGATTATTACCTGAAGCACAAATTTCTTAATGAGCAGGACCTTGATGAACTTGTTAACAAATCACATATGGGCTATGAGCAGGTCAGAGAGTGGTTTGCAGAAAGACAGAGAAGATCAGAATTAGGTATAGAATTATTTGAGGAAAATGAGGAGGAAGATGAAGTTATTGACGACCAGGAAGAAGATGAAGAAGAAACAGATGATAGTGACAATTGGGAACCCCCACGACATGTGAAGCGGAAGCTTTCTAAATCAGATGACTGAAATGTAAGTTTTTAAACTGAGTGTATATTCATCAACCACATGCATTTTGAACAGTCACCTTGTTGTATCAGTCATCTTCACTTTTGATATTTTTTTCCGAAATAGTTTTTCTTCTCCCTAGTAAGAGACTAGGTACCACTAGTATAGCCAGGAGATAAATTATTATCATGTGTAGCTTGATTGTTGTGATTATTCTATTTATTACATAGAGTTTATTGTTGCTTTAATTATTTATTTTTCACGTGAAATGTTTTTTACTTTGTTTTAAGGGAAAGTTACCCATTCTTTAAGAAGGGAGACTGGTAGGCGAGGCGGATTCACAAATAAATATTAAAGATGACTAAAATGTATTTCTTGCAACCCTCCCTTCACTAAACCTTCATTTTTTGCCTATTTAAGGAAAGAATTCAAAAACGAAAACTAAAAAGAAGGGGAAAAGTATATCGAAGGAAAGACCACGGGGGTGAGGATTGCTCAGTTTTAGGAAACTAGGTGAAAATGGGTATCTTTTTTTCTTCATTGTATTGCCACCAAAACCTTATTAGATTTTTAAGTAGAGTTTAAAATGTTTTATGTATTCAAATTATTCAATATCTTTTTCTGTTAAAAGTCAAAGGTTGGCTGGGCGCAGTGGCTCACGCCTGTAATCCTAGCACTCTGGGAGGCCGAGGCAGGAGGATTGTTTGAGCTCAGGAGTTCGAGACCAGCCTAAGCAAGAGTGAGACCCCATCTCTACTAAAAGAATAGAAAGAAATTAGCTGGACAACTAAAAATATATAGAAAAAAATTAGCCGGGCATGGTGGCACATGCCTGTAGTCCCAGCTACTTGGGAGGCTGAGGCAGAAGGATTGCTTGAGCCCAGGAGTTTGAGGTTGCTGTGAGCTAGGCTGACGCCATGGCACTCTAGACCGGGCAACAGAGTGAAACTCTGTCTCCAAAAAAAAAAAAAAAAAAAAAAGTCAAAGGTCTATTCTAGGCCATATATAAATAAATTCATGTTTGCTTAGGTGGCATCTGTGTTTGAAAACTGTGATATAAGTTATTTCTGTCATAGAGATTAAAAAGCAAATAACAGATTTGGTATGAAATTAACTCAATTGCCTAAAATACCTTTCCATTCTTTGATATAAAACAAACCTGCTACCAGCACAAACATTGTATTTGGTTAAAAATATATCTCTGTAGTCTTAAAAAGTACAAATAAATATGGTTAAATTTGAAAAGTTTTGGCATGTTCCTTAAACCTTATATAAATTGAATTAATCAAAATTGTACTACAGTTATAAATCAGATACTTGATTTGGAGTTAGAACTTCAATTGTTAATAATTGTGCAATTCAATAACATGATTTTTATTCTTTCTTATTCTCTGTTTTGGAGTGTTCTACATTGCTCACTACTTTGAAAACAATGCAGTTGTCATGAAATGTTTGTGTATGTCTGTCAGTAGTCCAAATAGCATCTTGCTGTCAGAAATTACCGCAGTGTTCTCAAACAGTAAGGGAGGAAATGAGCATAGAGCCTCATTATTATTTGACAAATGAGCATTCTTACCTGTTTCCTTGGCTTTTTGCATCACTACCCCATCCTCTACTGATATGCTCTCTTATTCTGTGCAGTTTTTCCTTAATTCCCCCATGTTTTCTCCCTGGTTTTATTTATTTTAACGGTTATTTATAGAGAGCTTAATATGTGCCAGCCACTATTCTTATTGCTTAGTGATCTTTTTTTCAGGTTTTGTTTTCATTAACATTTTTTAAGACAGAAGAAGAGAAGAAACTAAAAATGTATCTATTTTAATAAGCAGTATAAATCTCATCCCAGGTTATAGGGTAGAATGTAGTAAGTCACAAGAAGTTAAACAGTTTTGTACAGCTTTATCCTGAAGTGCAGCCCTCCATTTCCTAATGTCAGAAATCTTCAGGACAGGCTTTCTTCTGACCCAGATACATAAAATATTTTTAACAGGCATTTTCTTTTCATTGCTAAACACAAAAATGTGCACTCAGCCAAGATTAAATCAGCAAATTCGTTGCTGCAGTGAATTGTTGTTGTTGTAACCTCTGCATTGATTTTGTGGGGAGTTGCAATCTTCTAAAAATAATGTGAACTTTTTGTACAGTTTAGTTTGATATTACTTTAAGTTTGTGTGGATAATTCTTAAGTTATATTTTTAATATTGACACTGTAGTGGATACTCATTGTGGTCAGAAAATTCACAGAAAGCTACAGTTTTCAAAAGATAGTATCACGTAGGTTACTTATACACAAAATTATAAAATACATTAATTATCAAATTATTGGCTTAATAATTTTTACTTATAAGAGGATTCATCATAGGTTTCCCTTTATAAAGAGTTATTTCTTCATTTAAATATGGTTCAATTTACAAAAAATAAGCTACCAAAACCTTCCCAAAGTAGTTATTGCAGAAAGTGAGGTCCATGTATATCTTTTGCACATGCTGCCCTTGTATGTAAATAGAAAAAAACACAAGAGTCATTAGATTTCAGTCTATTTATTATAAATACTGACAATGAAATATATACTTCCTGCTAATAAATTTTTTATAAATTATTACATAAAAGTGATAAATGTTTATAAACAAATCTGGCATATGAAGAACATATATGTGCATACACATATATATAAGAGTTGCACACAAAGTCTAGTACTTTGTATAAGATGTATAAGTGATCTCTATTAATAAGAGAATACAGAAGGTATATTTTCATGGCTAATTGATATAATTTTTGTTTCTAAAAGTAGCAAAAATAAAAATATGATTTTCTTTACATTTTCAGTTTTTTATGATGTTTTTCTTTTATAGCTGCCTAAAACGTTGAAGGAGAATCAATTCTTCAACTCAAGATGTCTGATTTACTGTGAATGGGCCCAATCTTTGATGACATTCAAAACGTTTGGGGCATATACACTCTCAAAAACCAGGATCCAATACCCAAAAGAAATGGAACTTAATGTTGTGCCAAAGTTAAACTACTGCAGTTGGTGGAAGTTCTGCAATGTAAATAGAACACTAATTAAAAAACAACTTGTAAAAATTCAAATTTTAATACAGTACATTTTTATTCTAATATGATGGAGATATTCTGAATCTTAGGCTTTCTGAGGGGGTTTAATGACCACTAGAGCTTGTCCTCATATTTTGTCCAGCTTAATACTATGTGTCTAGTAAGATGGGCTTCATTGCCTCTATGCTTTGATATATGATTAAGCTTAGAACTTTGAGTGACCAAACATTTTACAGACTAAAAATTGTTAGAAATGGGAATAAAAAACCAAACCCTGATGTATTTCTATGTCTTATTTATCAGGCCCTGCACTAAGATTAAAAGTTGTGCATGAGCTTATACAATTTCAAGTGTAGAAACAGCCTATTTACACATGTTGAAACAATAAGATTTTGTGGTGTCACTGGCCCTTAATAATTGGATCTTTCATTTAAACATCGATACCACTATTTCTACTTGTAATTCTTCTGTTACTTTTTTCATTGGAAGCTGATTTTATTTTTATTAAATGGAAGAGAATTAATATTGAAGAAGGAAAAGAAACTGGCATGAGAATTTGGATATGGTGAAACTCTGAAATAAATATTGCACCAAAAATGTGAAAAAGCATCATGTAGTAAATATATACTTAGTGTTTTCTTACAATCATGTGGAAATCAGATATGTTTGTACAGGTGTCAGATCAGAATTTTCAAGAATTATCTTTCAATGAAATCCGACTTTATATAACAATTTCAGTGAATAGAGAAAAAATTCTGAACTGATCATAATGAGTTGAAAGTTAGCTTTTCAGTTATAAATCATGGGAGCGTTAACTGTTAACTCTTGCCATATCAGAAGACTGAAAGTTCATACTAACTTATAAACTTTGTAAAGACAGGTGCTGTTCATTCATGCTGAGAAGAACCCTTTCTTTTGTGACCATAGGACCACTTTTCAAAATGTGCTTTCTTCATAGAAGAAATACTCGGTTTAATTAGCTTTGGATTTTAACATGTTTTTCTGAATGACCATCTGTAGTAAGCTTGGCCAGTTTATTTTATCTAATATAATGAATAATAAATATTAAGCTCTTGGTTACATGTTTGTCAGCTAATGAAAATGTTATGAAAAAGCCTTGGATATGCATGCTGCTTTCATTTTTATAAACTTTTTATTTTTTAACTATAGCTTTATTAGTAATTCCAAAATGCTGCAATTTAGCTGATTTCTTCACTCAGACAGCTGGCTTTGTGGGTGGCTTTTTTCATACTACTGTTAACTTTTTTAAAAAAGAAGCAATGTAAAGACTTAACAATTGAATGCACTAAGCTGTTTTTTCTTTTACATGTTTAAAAACTTCTTAAAGCACTCTGTATTATAATGATTAAATTGCTCCCTTTTTTAAACCATTGCTAATGTGGTCTGAGTTTTGTTTGACAATAATTTTAATGTTCTCAAAATTTGAAATGTCAAGTATTGGAAATGAAGCCTTGGAATATATTTATATTATGTTTCCTTGCAATATGTTAACTCTGTATAGCTGTAAATAACTATTAATACATTTTCCCCATCTCTTTTATAGGCTTGATAAAATTCTGCTCTGATGTTTGCTAGCTTTTAAATATATTTATTTGACGGAGCAAAAGAACCCTTCTCTCCTGGTTGATTGTGTCCTTGAATACAAAAATAAAAGTTAGCAGTGATTAGTAGTTTTCAGTGATTTTTTTTTTCCATTTTATTATCCAAGTCAGTTTTTTAAAAAAATTGTGGTAAAATATTATATGACATATTTGCCATTATATCAGTTTTTAAGTGTACAATTCAATGGCATTAATTATATTCACAATGCTGCACAACCATCACCGCTATTTCTAAAACTTTTTCCTTACTCCAAACAGAAACTTGGAACTGTTAAACGATACCTCCCCATTTCCCACAGTCTCCGGTAACCTCTTATCTACTTTCTGTCTCTATGAATTTGCTTGTTCTTGATATTTCAAATAAGTGGAATCATATACTATTTGTCTTTTTGTATTGGGCTTATTTCACTTAGCATAATGTTTTCAAGATTCATCCATGTTGTAGCATACATCAAAACTTTGTTTCTTTTTATGGCTGAATTATATTCCATTGTGTATAAATCTGTCTATACACCTCCCCATATTTTGTTTATCCATTGATCTGTTGATGGAAATGTGGGTTTTCCACCTTTTGGCTATTGTGCATAATGGCATACAAGTATCTGTTTGAGTTCCTGTTTGCAGTTCTTTTGAGTATATATCAAGGAGTGAAATTCCTGAGTCATGTGGTAATTCTATGATTAACTTTTTGAGGAACCACCAAACTCATTTCCACGGTGTCAAAATGTTTTCCACAGTATCTGTACCATTTTATATTCCACTAGCAATGTACCAGGGTTCCAATTTCTCCACATCCTTGCCAACACCTTTTATTTTCAGTTTTTACAAAAGTGTTACAGCCATCCTAGTAAGTGTGAAGTAGTGTCTCATTGTAGTTTTGATTTGCATTTCTCTAATGAGCATCTTTTCATGTGGTTATTGACTATTTGTGTATCTTCTTTGGAGAAATGTCTGTTCAAGTCCTTTGCCCAGTTTTTAATTGGGTTACCTTTTTGTTGTTGAGTTTTAGGAGTTTTTATTATTATTATTATTGTTTTTTGAGACAGAGTCTCACTCTGTTGCCCGGGCTAGAGTGCCGTGGCGTCAGCCTAGCTCACAGCAACCTCAAACTCCTGGGCTCAAGCAATCCTTCTGCCTCAGCCTCCTGAGTAGCTGACACTACAGGCATGCGCCACCATGCCTGGCTAATTTTTTTTCTATATATTTTTAGTTGTCCAATTAATTTCTTTCTTTTTTTAGTAGAGACGGGGTCTCACTCTTGCTCAGGCTGGTTTCGAACTCCTGAGCTCAAACAATCCGCCCACCAGATGCACCTCACCTTACCATGGGGTTATGTCCTAATAAACCCATTGTAAAGTTGAAAAATCATAAATGATTAACCATTTTTATATGATTTGCAAATACAGTTGATCCTCATTATTCATGGATTCTGTATATGCAAATTTGCCTACTCACTAAAATTTATTTGTAATTCAGTACTCATGACACTTTCTTGGTCATTCCTGCATGTGCGTGCACAGAATGCCAAAAAATTTGAGTTGCTCAATATGCATATTCCCAGTTGAGATCAACCAAAGCAATGCTCTACCTTTGTTTTGTTTTGTTTTAATTTGTTTTTTGAGACAGGGTCTTGCTCTATCACCCAGGCTGGAGTGCAGTGGCGTGATCATAGCTCACTGCAGCCTCAAACTCCTGGGCTCAAATGATCCTCCTGTCTCAACCTATGGTACAGGTGCACACCACCACGCCCAGCTAACTTTTTATATTTTTTGTAGAAACAGGGTTTCACTATGTTGCCCAGGCTGATCTCGAACTCCTGGACTTAAGTGATCCTCCCACCTTGGCCTCCCAGAGTGCTGGTATTAAAGGTGTGAGCCACTGCACCTAGCCTACGCCCTGCCTTCTTGTTTCTGTTCTCATACTGTAAAGAAGCATCCTTTTTGTAGTCTGTTTAGTACCATGTTTTCCATATTTTTGTGATTTTTACTTGTGATTTTGCTGTTTAAAATGGTAATGCTGAAGTGCTGTCTACTGTTTCTAAATTCTGGAGGGCAGTCACGTTCCTGATGGAGAAAATACATGTTAGATAAGCTTCATTCAGGCATGAGTTACAGTGCTTTTGGCCTTGAGCTCAATGTAAATGAATTAATAGTTTGTATTAAATACGATGTCTTTAAACAGAAAAACAAATAAACCATGGTTATGTATTGAATAATTGATGAAAATATTGTGACCAGGGGCTCCCAGGACCCTAACCCTAGGAACATTTGTTCAGTATTTTATTTGCTAATTCATTGTTTGTAGTGACTTTATAGAACATAATTACTGTGAATAATTAGAATTGACTGTATTTTTTCCCATTGTATAGGTTGTATTTTGACTTTCTTTTTTTTTTGCTTCTTTTTTTTTAAGTGGTGGAGGGGGGCAGTGTGGGTGTGTGTCTTCACTTTCTTGATAATGACCTTTGATGCACAAAAAGTTTTAATTCTGCCGAAGTCCATTTCATCTATTTTTTCTTTTGTTGTTTGTGCTTTGGGTATGACATCTAAGAATCCATTGCCAAATTCAAAGCATGAAGATTTACCCCTACATTCTAAGAATTTTATGATTTTAGCTCTTATATTTAGGTCATTAATCCATTTTGAGTTAATTTTTGTGTATGGTGTGAGACAGGGGTCCACCTTCATTTTTTTGCATGTGGCAGTCCAGTTGTTCCAGCACCGTATGTTGAAGTAACTGTTCTTTTCCCCACTGACTGGACTTGGTACCTTTGGTACCAAAACTCAATTGGCTGTATATGTGAAGGATTGTTTCTGGTCTCAATTCTATTCCATTGGTCTATATTTCTATCCTTATGCCAGTTCCACACTGCTTTAATTATTGTAGATTTGTAGTAATCCCAGGCTGAGGAGGCCATGGTTGTGATGTGTATGAGCAGGGCAGAGAAAGCCATTCTGCATAGACACACACAGAGAAGAAATGAGAGTCCCCAAGGACCCAGAATATGGGGCAGGCAAAGCCAGCCGGGGACAGACTTGGTTCTCCATGTCTTCATGACGCTCCACCATTTTGTTGTTGAGGGATAGTTAACAAGGTGGAATTTTATGTCAGATAAAGTTGACTTTGAACTAACCCCTTCTATTTGCCACCTGGGACTCTGGGCAAGTTACCTCTCAGATCGTATTTCCTCATCTGTAAAAACAGGAATAATAATGTCTAATTCAGAGAGGGATAGTGTGAGAATAAATTGAAATAAAGTTAATAGGGTACCCATAGCACAACCTTGTAATAGATACTAAACAAATGTTGGTTCCTACCCTCCTCCACTCACAGACAGGACATAAACATGTGACTTAAAACTGAGAAATGCTCATGCCATTTCCTGGGGATTATCCCTTTCATTCACCCATTCGACTATCTGTTTAATGGACATTTATTGAGCTGCTCTGGGCCAAGTCCAGTCTAGGGGCTGAGTTTACAAGAGTGAGAAAGACAGCATCTCTAACTTCCAACAGTCCATATCGTGCTAAATGCCACAGTAGATAGACAGAAGCATGGGGGGATTACAGAAAAGGAGGGCTGCCTGGAGGAGGTGGTGTTCACCTTGTGATGTGGAACTCAATCCAGCACCTTAATTAAAAATCAGATTTTTATAGATAAAAATCTATAGAAACAGATTTTTATCACATTATACAATTTTAGATACTTGCAGAATTCCAATTTACTCCCTTTCCCTAACACTGCCTAACATCTAGCATTTCTTAAGTGTATAGGGTAGCTTTAAGAGTTACAGAGTGTATAATGCCCTTTTTTATTGGTCTACTATTTTAAAATTACATTATCTTGGGGCCTCCCTAACAAGTGAGGTAGTGGTTTGCAACTGGGGACCTAGATCCTTGGTCCTCAATAGTGACAGGGGTCTTTGAGCTGTTTTCATTATTGCCAAGGGCCCAGTGCTAATCAGATTTATCTTTCCTCAGGCTTCCCAGGGTCCATAATAACTACTTCATTGCTTTCAACTAGAATTCTATTATAAGACACAGTGAAGCAATGCTGGTAGACTCAGGCTGGGTAGAAGCTTGAATTGGCTGTTACATAGGATCTAGATTCCATTTTTCAAAGGAAAATGGAGCAGTAATTAATTAACAAATGCAGTTTGTTTTGTAAACAAATCCTCCACAACTTTGGGGAAAAAATAACTGAAGAGTTCTTGGTGGTAAAAAGGCTAGAAACCCCTGAGCCCAGGAATCCTGATTCCATAGGGCAAAGAACTACCTTTACTCATAAGCGCCCTAACACTTTCTGACGGGTTAGTTGTTGGGCCAGGAGGAGGTTAGACCTGGGAGTGAGGGTGGGTGGCGGGGTTCAGATGGGAAAACAAAAAAATATGTTTCAAAATGGATCTTCTATGGATGAAATCACTAGTAGCTAACAACGCCTGGAGGTTGTTCAGGTGGAGTCTCCCACCCCAGGCTGTTGAATAAATGGGCTGGTTCTAGATTTGGGGCATAAATAGCAGAGAGATTTTTGAAATATGGGGGAGTGGATTAGGTTCCTGTAGGGTGAGTTTCTGGAGTGAAAAATTGGGTTGAAGAAAGAACCCTGGAAGAAAAACGGTGAAAGAGGAATGGGTGAGTGAGGAGGAATAGGAGAAAAAAGAACGAAGACCTTTGTTTATTAGCTGCTGTGTAATATGGCACAGTAATATTGTGCTGCGCAATACTGGGCAGTATTTTGTCAACAATCTCTACTTTCTAGAGTCAAGAAATGATAGTCTTAGAATCCTGGAATTTGGTGTTTCTCTCCAGGTGGAATGAATGCCCCCTGATTGAGCCCCCACCTCGGCAAATTTCTGCCGTCCATTTTATAAATGCGTGAATGAGTGAATGACTCTGGTCTTGTTAGTGATAGTGGCCTCTTCTCCGGAGACATGGGGAATACTGACTCATTTCTGTATTTCCCAGCTCTTAGTCACGTAATAACTAATCCTGAGCAAGTTACTTAACCTCTCCAAGCTCCAATATCTTCATTTGCAAAATGGGAATCACTGTGTCTTTCACAAGGCGCTTGTTAGGCGAAAATAGAAAGCACAAAAAAAGTGGTTAACACAATGCCAGGAATGCACAGCGGCTAAAAAACGGTATTTGCGAGTTTTAAACAGCTACCCTGGGACAGTGCTTTTTAATGAGTGCAGGTGAGGATCGCTCTGCCCATCTCCTGACACGGAGACATCAAACCTTCTGTCTTGGCGTTTGGTTAGTCTGTGAGTCAGATAAAAATCTCGGCTCAACCAAGACCCCCCACCATCAGCAACACGCCACAACTCCTCGGTGGCCCTTCCAAAGACTACAAGTCCCAGAACGCCGCGCTCCGGGCGCTGGTGGCTCCGCCCCTTCCGGGGGCCCGCACATGGGTGCCGCTAGCACCGCCTTCTCTCGTTGCCTGGGCCGTGGGCGCGCTATGGAGACTGGGTGTTGGTTGTTCGGCGGCGAGTTCGAGGACTCGGTGTTCGAGGAGAGGCCCGAGCGGCGTCCCGGACCGTCCGCGTCCTACTGTGCCAAGCGCTGCGAGCCGCAGGTGAGAGGTGGGGCTTCTTTGCCTCGCCCCAGACCCCGGGCCTCGCCCTCCGGGGGTCCCCGGCCTTCCGCGCCTCAGACGCCCCACGCCCGCGCGACCCCAGCCTCTGGCTGGCTCGGGTGCCTGCCGCCTTCCTGCTCTGACTCGTCCCCACGCAAGCCTCCCCCGTCTTCCCTTCCACTCCTCGGGGGAAGCGGCGTCCCCGGACCCCGTCCCGCGTCCGCGCGGGAGAATCCCCGCGTTGTCGAGCTCCCACCCGGCGTGTGGCCGGCCTGGCCGCGGCTCGCTGGTTTCCCGCCCCCGCCCCGAAATCTCCGGTAACCTGCTGCGGGCAACCGGGGCCCTCAGAAATGCGGCCACTGCCCACTTCTTAAACCTTGGTGTCGTCCGTCTCCCAAACTGGCCCGCGCCTTTTCGGTGAGCTTCCCCTGCCCACACTCACCCCGTCTGATGGTCAGAATCGTTTACTTGTATCCATTTCTCAAGGCACATCTTAAATGCCGCCTCCTCCAGGAAGTCTTTTCTGATTACTTCTTTCAAGCAAATATTTTTGTCTTTGGACCGCTCCCCGCCCTTTAGCCTCTGTTTAAAGCTCTTGTCAGTATTCTCATCCAGTCCTTAGACGCAGAGCGCTGAAGTATCGCACAAGAGTGGGTTCTTAACTTGATGTCCTCTGCAGTGCCTAACAGTTGTTGTTCATAATAGGAACCCCATAAATATTCTTGAATTAGTAGAGTATTACTTTGTATTTCGTGAGTGTAAAATATCATCTCACCGATCATAACTAATGTCTGTGGGAGACTGAAGTGTCCCAGGCACTGTGATGGGTTCCTTTGTATGTATTGTCTCGTTTGTCCCTCACAATTGTACTAACAGATGCCAGGCACTCGATAATTACTGAATTGTATTTTTGTTTTATTTCAGTTACATTTTCTCCCTACTACATGCGTTCTTTCAAAGTTACCTTCAGTGCTCCATCACGTAGACCAAAAACAGGACGTGGGCTTGGGAAGTCATGTGTTGGGGAATAAAAAAGCTCCAGTTATGAGATAGAACCCTTGTCTTTCAGTGTTGGCTTTACCAGCTTGGCCGATCAAGGTGTCAGTTCCTTATCTGTCTTTTGAAAAAAATAATACTTGCTGGCTCACAGGGTTATTGTGGGAGTGAAACAAGATAATGTATATGAAAATACTTTGTCAGATGTTCTGTTTTGTATACTTATAAAGTGAAATCTAAAAATCACTTGACTTTAGAATTTGTTTGCTGTATGAATATGAAAATACACTGTTCATAAACTTATTCATGCCATGTTGGTTTCCCTTGGTGTAAAAGTAGGAGTTTGGGTTTCTGTTGTCCCTGCCTGTTCCTATGCACTTCACCTCTTAGTCCCCACCCTTGGTCACAGCTCTTCCCTCCTTTCTCTTACCAGAGTAGGGTATTTGAAGGCATCTGTTGTCAGAATTCTTGCAGGCCTGCAGGTTATGGGGGAGAAGAAAAGTAATCATTTGAAAGCCAGTTTTGCTTGATTATTTCCTGGTAGGATAATGAAAATTTGATGGAGGTTTATAGGTGTGCAGTTATTGTTCAAGAAGTTAGGACTGGCTAGTCTAACACCGTATGTGACTAGAGAGCAGTAGAGTACTAAGGAAAATTGGGCGTTAAGTACATAGACTGTTGTTTTTGAGTTATACCATGCGTAAAGGAGCACAGAGAAACAGTGGTTCCCAGCTTTCTCCTGTGATGGATCAGGCTAAGGGGAGAAGTTAATTTTACTATGATAACAAGAGGCGTTGATACTCAGACAACTCTTTCAGAAATAGAACCAAGCAGTTTTGATGTGTTGGTGGAACAATCACAAGGCTATTTACATTCGAAGTAATAGCATTTAACTGGGGATAGACTTTATTCAGCCTTAATGTGTTTTACTGTGAGTAAAAGGGAGTATGAGAGACCTTTTTTAGAGCTGGAAAAAATGGCGTTGAGAGTGTGTTTCCTCATATCTAGAGTTGTTTATTCAACAGTTAAGAAACCTCAGTCTCACTTTCCTTTCCATCCGTCGGATTTAAATCAGGAAAGCAAATAAAGTATCCCAGCTGAGCATACTAAGAGAAGTCCTCAGACTTCTCTCCTACAGGTCTTAGGTATTTGATTGTGTGAAGCTCCTTTTCAGCCTTAATTTCTGTCTCCTTCTTTGATTAGATTCTACTTTTTTTGCCTTTAGGCATTTTCATATAGCACCATAAGTGTAATTCTTTCCTATGTCCTTTGAATAAAGAGTTGTCAGTCCCTATTCCATTCACCCTAAAATTTGTCTGCAAGAAAACACCTCTCATTCTGAAGAACCAGTGTGAACCGTGCTGGATAAATGTAGGTTCCCAGGCACCACAACCCTGTATGGAAAATGCCGTAGGTAAAATCATATACTCGTGTGCTTCTTTTTTAGAGAGGTATCATATTATTAGTATGTTTATTACTTGTGATAATATTAATAAAAACTGGGCCATCATTAAAATTGTCATTATTCTTCACCAAATATATTCCCCCAAGTCTGATCCTGAAGAAGTATGTCTTTTTTGAGGTTTAAGCATTTATATTATGGAAAATTATATCGTACTTCTGAATATGAGGTGGAAAAGCATAGCTTCCCTCTGTAATATGCTGTTTTCATGATTTGTAGTGGTTTTATGAAGAAACAGAGAGCAGTGATGATGTTGAAGTGCTAACTATCAAGAAATTCAAAGGGGACCTGGCCTATAGACGACAAGAGTATCAGGTAGAATTCAACATATATAAGTTTGTGGTACTTGAAGTAGCCTCTTGTTTTATGAATTACCGCTTATGTAAATAACAGTGTGCAAAGTTATGAGTGTGTTTATGAAAATGAGTTTAATTTTTTATGATGTGTACTTATAGTCTTAGACTCCCAAGTTTCTGTCCTTTTCTATGTGGCTGTATAGAATTTGTTTTGTTTCCTGTAATTCCAACAAAAGGATCCTTTTGGGGTTCTTGTAGGTCTGTTTCCCCAGGTTCTGTATGTCATGTGGGAACCTCCAGTAGAGATATTTTATAGTGCCACAGGAACAAAACACCTCAAAATGTGTAAGAAAAGGGAGGAACTAACAATTAGATGTCAGGTTGCTGTATATTACATATATAACATGTGTGTGTGTGTGTGTGTGTGTATCTCATTTTATCTTCATCAGAATCCTGTTGTTATTTTGCTGATGAAAATGTTATACAACAAGTTAGTGGCAAAACCAGGTTTTAAAGCCTGGCATATTTGGCTCCAGAGTGCTTTTTCTGTTATACCGTGATGCTTTCCATGGTGGTAGTGGTTATATTCTCCAGCCGTTCCTTCTCTACCTTTTAGGAAAATAAGACTGACTGGAATACTCAAGTCTTCTTTAGTTCATTGTGGGGTCAATGAGAACATTACCTTCCACCTAGGAAAAAATCATGCCTACACTGAATCCTTTTTTATGTTTTTCACCTTTCTTTTCTGCTCTTCCCTTCATGTCCTTTAACAAATAATTGCCAGAAAGCACTTCAGGAGTATTCCAGTATCTATGAAAAATTGTCCTCTACCAATTTTGCCATGAAAAGAGATGTCCAGGAAGGCCAGGCTCGGTGTCTGGCTCACCTAGGAAGGCACATGGAAGCGCTGGAGATTGCTACGAACTTGGTGAGTGGTTCCATTGCTTTTTTCACAGATGTTCTTATACCAAGGGCAATTGAATAGCTTATTTTCTAAATGCAAAACAAACTTCTTGGTAGTAGCAAAATCTGTGGGTTTGGATAAGCAGAAGAAAATTGTCAGTAGTGTAAGAACTTTATTAAGATGAACAGTTTGGAGCTCTAAACATAATCATTTTCTTGTACTGTTTTTCTTGTGTTATGCTCAAAATTCTTTATTGCCTGAAAATCTCATTTGCAGAGGTTTTTCTCTTGTTAGGAATAAGTACTCAGTGGGCAAGGATTATGAGTGATCTGTTTTCTTCATTAGATTTTTTTTAAACTTTATTTTCCAAAATTTCTACAGTGAGCATATATTACTTTTTTAAGCAGGCAAAAGTTACAAAAAATGACTAAATACTCACGACAAGCTTAATAGTCCTTTTTGTTTTTAAGTGGAATTTGCGGAATTTTTTTAAAGGATAAAGGTAGTTATTTGGAATTCTAGTTTCTGCTTTTTTTTCTTTTTAGGTTAAGCCATTTATGGTTTACTTGTATTGATTTTTGTGTAAATTTTATATGGGAATTAGTCTAAATCAAACCAATCCCAGTTTATGGTGACCAGTTTTCTTCCTCACAGGGAATTAATGAGGCACTGTGGCATTGATTTTGAACCCTGTGGATGTAGCTGGCAGAGGTCAGCCCAAAGTATGCGTGCAGTTGAGCTGTCATCCTCCATCTCATTAACTAAGAGAAATCCCTAAGCTTTGCTTGCCCAGAGGTTCACTGCATGGGACCTCAGCCTCTTACAGTGTGAGGAAACCTTGGTGGTAATTGTCTTGAGAACATGGAAAATAGCTGTGTTTTGTTCTTTCTCTTCCATTCTCTACTAATCGTGGGTTAATTCATAAGCTGGAAGATGGATCGCTTTGTTAAGGAAGCGTTGGCCTGAACAGTGAACTCAGTGGAATTTACTCGTGTTCATTCCCAGTCTTCCTGATCTGCAGGTTAACAGTGCTTTTGGCCCTTTCGGTACCTTTTTCTAGACTTGGTTACTTTTCTGTTTTCCCTTCAGCTCTCTTTGTAGCATCTCTTGCACGTCACTGTTATGTTTCATCCTCTTTGCCTCGATTGTCAAAGGCAGTGGCAGCTACATTAGTGGCAGGGGCTGAGTTCTCTCTGATTCCTTGTAGCTCAGTAAATCTCTGTTTGTGTGGCTCAGAGAAGGATCTGTTGTCAGTCAGATGCCAGAGCTTGGGATGTTAACCGGGCAGGAGGGACACCAGTCAGAAGACCTTTAACACCATGTCAAGACTTTCAAAACTGCTCATCAGGCACCCTGTTGGGGAGAGAGTGCTGGGGTGAAAAACAGACAGTAGCCTCGTGGGTCTCACCCCTTTCTTTGAGTCTCTTGCACGTTATCTCAGTGAACCCTGCCTGTCTGCTTGGTTTTCTTATTTCCTGGTAACTCATGTTTTATTGTTTTTTAAATTTCATCCCTATTTGAGGACCCTCTTTTGTTTAGCTCTGGCCCACGTCTGTTTTTTGTTGTAGTGGTTATTTTCCCCTCCCATTCTGTAGGAGGACTGGTCAGTTTGTAACATTGAATAAAATAGACAGCAAATCTTGGAGTGCCCATCAGGATATGAACATTTTATGCTCACAACATTTGTTGAAGTTCACCTCTCTTCTTAGTGATGTCTAGATAAAATTTATAATAGGACTTACTTCTTAAATAATCAGAACATTTTCTTATAGTGGCTGGTGTGCTTACATGATAAACTGTGGTAAGAAAATGTCTTTCTGATAGTCAATGACTCTCTTTCATTTATCCACTTAAACATTTGTTTCAGTCCCACCATTTCCCTGATTCTGGGTTTGATGCTAAGAAGACAAATAAACAATATCCATATCCTGCACATACAATGCTCCCCTAATGTCGGGTGGGTTAGCCAGCTAACATGTCAGCTCTTCTGAGGTACCCTTTTTTCTGTGTCTTCCAGTGTAACTGACTGTAGTCTGCCTCTTACTAGCTGTGTGAACCCAGGCAAGTTATCTAACTTCTTTGACTCCACTGCCTCATCTGTAAGATAGGGCTAATGATAGAATCTATTTTAAAGGATTGTCATGAGGATTAACTAGTAAAACACTTAGTGCCTGGCACATGGTAAGCACTCCATAAATGTTAACTGTCATCATCATCGTTTTATTACAGAAGGAGCTGTAGTATTCTGGAAAATCCCTCAAACTCATTTAAGTAGAATTTAATTTCCAGAGGGGAGTTTACTAATCATGCTGTCAAAACCCTAGTGTCAAAATCACGTTAACAACCTCCACCCTAACACACATTTGCTTTCTCAGTATGAAAATGTTTTGAATAGTATAAAGCGCAATAGACTGGTTACAGAAGAAAGGTAGCATTTCTTACAGATATAGTCTATACGTGTTGCTTTCCCTACGATAAATAAAAGACATGATTTGCCTTTAGAAGAGTCATTAGTCAACAGTTATTAACACCTGCTATGGCCAAGGAGCTTGCTCTGTTCTAGTAATTCAGCATTGAACAAAAGCTCCTGTGGAGCTTAATGGTCTGTTGGGAAGGACAGACACTAAACAATAGCATTGATAAAACAAGATACATTCTGTCTTTGAGAGGGTATGGTATCACCAAATAAGTTGCATGGGGCTTTATGTCCTATCTTTTCACTCAACATAGGAGTATTTGGAGTTGCCCACAGGCTTTCACCTACCGGTCTGCCAGTGTCTTTGGGCTGTATACTGGGTAGTTTTGCTCCTATTTCATGCTTAGTGTAATTCTGTGCGGGAGCTTGATCTGGATGCTGGCAGGCCAGGCTTTCCTTAGACTTCAACTCACAGATAATTTTAGTCTGCCATCTGCTCTCTGCAAACTTTAACTTAGAAAAAGAAGGCCTGTTTTTCCTAACCTAGAGGGCATTTGCCATCTGGCAGGTTAGGCAAGAGGTGATGGCTCTAGTTAAGGAGACTTGAAAAGGATTTTCGGATGAGAAGGAAACCAAGCAACCCCCTTTGGCCAAAAATAATTGGCCTTGGTAATAGTTGCCAAGGAAAGCATTTGAATTCAATTATGATGCATCACGAAGCACTGAGAGCTTCAGGGCTATCCTGTTTTAAGATGTTTAAGCCAAATAAAATTTGGAAGTGGAGTTTGTTCAAATCCTCAAGGAAATTACCATTTGGATTTTTAGAAAGCCTCCAATATTACAATGGAACCATTAGGCCAGGGTCTAAGAAAATTGGCCTGCAACCTTCAGATATCTGGCTGAAGACAGTACAGATTATAATACAAGTTGGAAATAAACTGATGTTTATTATTTTTGGTGCTGAACATTTGTCAGGCCACTATCACATGAATAGTTATGTTATTAGGATATTAGGATGTGTGGGAATGGCTGGTGACTATTTTGCTAGGTAATATATATTTCTTTAGGTTTATAGTTTCAAACATGAGATCTATTGAAATATATTTAGTTTACTCTATATAGCTACTGAAAAGTACTTCTGATTTATAACATACGTAACTTGGGTTTTTAGACATCCTCATTTTTATGGAAAATACTTTGCAGTTTAAAGTTTTTAACCTTTTTTTTTCTCCTCAGGAAAATAAAGCAACCAACACAGACCACTTAACCACTGTGCTCTACCTCCAGTTTGCCATTTGTTCAGGTTTGCAGAACTTGGAGAAAACAATTTTCTGCCTGCAGAAACTGATTTCTTTGCATCCTTTTAATCCTTGGAACTGGGGCAAATTGGCAGAGGCTTACCTGAATCTGGGGCCAACTCTTTCAGCAGTGTTTGCGTCATCTCAGAAACAGAACAGTTTCACCTCAAGTGACAAAACTATCAAATCCTCCTTTCCACACTCAGGAAAAGACTGCCTGTTGTGTTTCCCTGAAACCTTGCCTGAGAGCTCTGTGTTTTCTGTGGAAGCAAGTAACAGTAATAGCCAGAGAAATGAGAAAGCTCTTAAAAACATCCAAGACTGTATGGCAGAAAAGAGAGAAGCAGTGATGATAGAGACTCAGATGAAAGCATGTGCCTCTTTTATACGCACCAGGTAAGCTAAGAGTGGATTAAACAACACATGGTAATAAGTTCAGAGGGAAGGTTTTACTTTTCTAATTTTAAGCTTCAAAAACTTCTAGGCTAGACACTTGGTATTTTTGAATTTTTCCTGCAGTCTAGACAGAATCCTTGGAACATGTGTTTTTTCAGTATGTAAGATTTGGAAACAAAACTACATTTGTTCAAGAATACAACCTGTGTCATTGCTCAAGATAGAATGTTAGAATCGGAAAACATTAAAATATTAGGAAAAGAAAATTAAATGTATAAAACATTGAAAAGGGGAGAAGAGATATTTTAAAGAAGGAATTGTTCACTCATATTCCACAGAAATCTACTAAAGAAGAAAATCTGCTCTTGTGTTTGAATCGCTGATAATGGGACTAAGTGATGCTTAATTATTCTACAGAGAATGCCCATGGTTTGTCCCTAGGGACTCCTCCAAGTACTTTATATCCTAAAAGCATAAGAGTCTGATGGAAGCTTGGGGGGAATGCTCTTGACCAGTTCTATAATTGATGAGAGAAGCGGCAGGCTCATGTCTCAAAAGATACTAGAGAACATACAGTTGTCATTTTTTTTTTAATCTGGAGAATTCAAGAAAAATTAAAAGTGAGGCTTACCAAGAAGTGGCGTTTATCTGATGAATTTAAAATGTATTCAGTAGATGCTTATGTACTGTTGACTGTGTCACCTTAATTCAAAAGCACATTGAGTAACAGCTACATGCCAGGCATGTGCTTAGTGCTAGGATCCTAAAGATGGTTTAAAAAGCAGTTTCTTTCCTTACGTTGCTCCCTATATTGGGGAAAATGTATGTGTGGTGACTGGCAGCACCGGTGCTATGGAGACCAACATAAGGGAGCTGTTGGTGTGGCAGAAAGAAGGAAGCCCTTACAGAGGGCATGATGCTTCTGCTAAACGTAGGAACACTTGTCAGTTGCCCACTAAAACTGACTAGATAAAGAGAAAGCACAGCCCAAAGGGGCAGAAGCTCTGAGGTAGAACAGTACTGTCCCATAGTCTGGTGGCAAGAGCAGCATTCGTGTGGGAGCTCGAGGTAGGCCGCAAACCACGATGCCAGGGTGGCAGAGTAAGTAGGAAGTAGAACTTTGCAGTCAGATCTGGTTTTGGAGAACTTAGTAAATTGTTGATATGAGTGAATGAGTTTGGACTCTTCCACTTGCCAGCTGGCTGACCTTGCACAAATCTCTAGTTTCCTCATCTTGACAGATGGAGAAATGGGGAAAGTGCCTATTTTCTGGGATTGTAGAATTAAAGTATCTAAAGTACTTCTCGTACTGCACAGTATATACAGTAGGCACTTGGTAAATGTTGGCTAGTAGTACTTTTATTGTTTTTAATTTTATTTTTTGCCCAAGATATTAGATGTCAACTTAAAGGGTTTTGTCCTTGTACTGAAGGCCTGAAGAGTGTTTGAAGTTTTTAAATATTGGAGTATGTGATAAGAGGTGTGATTTAGAGAGCACTCTGGTGACTGAGATGATGGATTAGAAGGAAGCGTTTGCAGCTAGGGACACCAGTGAAGAAGCTCTGCACTAATTAGTGGAAGGTGATGAGGGCCAGACCTAGGACAGTGCAGTGGTAATAAAAAGAAGAAATGGATGTCACTGCAGGATGGAATAGACAGGACTTGGTGACCAGTTGAGTGTGGGGAAGGATGGGGGTAAAGAGAACACAGGCATCTCTGGAGAGTCTGTCATGGGTACACAGGTGGATGGTGGTGCCTTTCACATGGGAGGACAAGCAGAGCAGATTTGGGGTGGAAGGTAATGATTTTAGGCTTGAAATACTGAGATTCGGGTGCCTGCGGGACATCTAGTGAGAGTTCCTCGTTAGGAAGTAGGAGTCGAGCTCAGAAGAAGGGAGCTAGAGATTTAGAAGAATCAAGAAAGAGATCATCAGTCATCATAGTGGGAAGTCAGGTAGGATCAATTCTGAGGAGAGTGAAAACTAGGAGGTCATTTGTGCAGGCAAATGGTCCTTTTACCTGTGAATTAGGTCATGCGTCTTTATAAAACTCCAGTGGCTTCCCATCATCACACTTGTATCAATACCACATTTGTTTCCGTGGCCTGCAAGGTTTAATTTGAATTGATCCTGCCTTTTTTTTCACCTCATTTACTGTAGTTTTTTCTCCCTGGCTGTGTGCCAGCCACAGTGATTTTAATGATTCTCAAACATGTCAAGCTACTTCTTGTGTCAGGGGCGCCTCCTCCCTGGCCAAGTCCTTTGCCCAGATGATCTCCTGGCTGGCTCATCGTACGTTAGGTCATAACTTGAATGGGATATTGGGGAAGCCTTCCTGCACTGCCCCATCTGAAGGAGACACTGCATCTACCCTGTCTTTGATTTTTTTTCATGGCACTTGTCACTATGTGAAATTACTTATTTGCAGTCTTCCTCCTCCCATCCCAAGAGGCAGGTACCTGACTGTTGCTCACCAACATCTCTCAGTGCCTAGAGCAGTGGCTGGTACATTCCTCAGAATATGAAATAAGTAAACAGGAAAGCCAAGTGCTTCTGGGCCTAGCAGCAGGGACCAGTAAGGCCTGAGGAAACTGAAAAAACCTGCACATTCAATATTTTAAAAAGCAGTGAGAAGGAGTCAAGTGAGGAGGACAGGAGGGAGGAAGAACGAGAGAGGAGACCAGGTTATGATCATGATGGGGAAGTTAGTGGTAAGGCAGTAGTCAGCAGAGGGCCATCAAAGATTTGGCCCTGCCTTGGATAATTGAAGGGTATTAGTGAAGCTAATTAGTCCTCGAGGTCACTTAGCTGTGGGGTCGAGGGAGATGGGAGGGTCATAGAACTCTGACTTCAAGGGAACAAATCCAGAACGCTTGTGTGAGAGGAGTCTTTGATCGGGAGGCTTGTTCCTGTCACTCCAAATTACTTACCCTTTCAATCACTT
The DNA here is from genome assembly GCF_000956105.1 of Propithecus coquereli. NCBI lineage: Eukaryota > Metazoa > Chordata > Mammalia > Primates > Indriidae > Propithecus > Propithecus coquereli. The sequence continues at coordinate 7,127,803 of NW_012152840.1, read as the reverse complement.
GGCTTCCACAGGAAGCTCTTTTGAGGTGTTGCTCCCTAAAGATTTCGAGAAGCGTTGGTCTATTGATTTTAGAAAAGATGAATTTCCAGTGTAAAGTTGGACAATTTATTCAGAGTAAGAAGCTTCAAATGATAGTTTAAGGGAGGGTGGGCACCTTCTTTTTAGCCTGGCAGGACTCACACCCAACTGAACGGCTGGGCTGTGTGTGAACATCTCCCTGCTTTCCTTAAGCAGAGCCTACACGTTGGGACTGTTCGGTTTTTCAGGCTTTTGCTTCAGCTTACCCAACCTCAGCAGACCTCGTTTGCTTTGGAAAGGAACTTAAGGACTCAGCAGGAAATTGAAGATAAAATGAAAGGGTTCAACTTCAAAGAAGACACTTTGCTATTGATAGCTGAGGTGAGTGTATCCCCTTGGGTTTATTTTTATTTTTATTTTTTTTATTTTTTTATTTTTTTTTCCCCCTTGGGTTTATGTGAAACAAGGCATCGTAAATAATTTTCCTGGCTCTGATACCATTTTTTAAAAAATAGGGCCACATCTCATCGACTGCAGGACTTCTATGTCTCTCCTTTATGAGCCTTTTGATCACTCAACAGTCACCGATGCAGCCTCTTTGTGTCATTCCCCTGTAGCAGGCTCAACTGCAGGGGCTGTTTCGTCTGTTGTCGGTGCTTGTTTGCACCTGCCTGCTTGAATGTCATAAATGCCCAATAATTGTTTGTTTCAGTGCTGAATGAATGAGATGAATCAATGCTCACATTTGTGCAACAGTTTTGTGTATTTTTTTTCCTACATTCATCCTCATTAACAGCTCGTGAAGATAGGTAGAGCTGGAGTTGGGGCTCGGAGAAGTGACTGGCTTAAGGTCAAATTTCCAGTGGCGCAGCTGACCTGGAGCTTGTGTTTGCCAGCTGCAAATCCATTTTCTTTCTGCTTCATTCTTTGCGTGTACTTCTAAGCATTATAATTTGAGTTTTCATGAACATATTGGATCTCTGGGCTTGCAGGAATCTTAGAGATCATCTAGGCCAAATCCATATGCGACTTAAATTCCTCTACAACATCACCACTAGATGGCCACATAATCTTTTATGCCAAATGGTATGAAATGTTTTGGAACTTAGTTCACTGTCATTACCAAAGGTGGAACTGATTATTTAGCGGGTCCTGGTACCAGCTTTCTACATCCTAACTTTATGATGTCTTATCAAAGAGAAACCAACCTGGAATCTTGGGACAGGATCCTGTGTTCCTCTAGGCCTGGTGGTGACCAGTAGGTAGCAGTATTGTACCTTCTTTGGGTAAATGCATTCCTTAAGTCCCCGTGATTGCTTTGGTTATAGAGGGATTGCAGTCTGTTTCAGTGTCAGGAAAGGGGTGGGTACACCTACTTGTTGCTTGATGGTTTGCTGCCTTTGACTTCTTTAGGAAAACTTCTAGGAGACAGGATCTATGCCCCACACGCGGCCTCTGTTATATTCTTCCCAGGCTATATACCCCATCCTTTTCAGCCATTTACAAGAGGGAGAATCACTTGCTGTTGCATTTTCACCAACAGAATATGCTCTTTGATAGAAAAAGGTTGACTCAGTACTCCCAGTAGGCCAAATATTACTGCTGCCTCATTAGTATTTACCTTAATTCACTCGGGGAAGGTGAGAGTAGAAATATGGGATATTTTAAATATGTCGTCCTTGGATAACTACTACTAAACAGACATCTTTTCAGTATGTTGGAAATGTCTCCTAGCTACTAAAGTATTTTCTGCTCTTGTATGAAAGCCTTTATAGTTGATAAACAACATAGTCTTCCATCCCATATCTGCTGCCTCTTTAGTGGGACAGTTTTTTTTTTCTCCTGCTACAGGTTATGGGAGAAGATATCCCAGAAAAAATAAAAGATGAAGTTCACCCAGAGGTGAAGTGTGTTGGCTCAGCATCCCTGACTGCCTTGGTGACCGCATCCTCAGAAGAATTTGAAGACAAGTGGTTCAGAAAGATCAAAGACCATTTCTGTCCCTTTGAAAATCAGTTCCATACAGAGATACAAATCTTGGCTTAGTGGTCCATTTAAAAACAAAATAAAAAACATCTTGCCATGTATTAATTGTCCTTGTTTACTTCAGACAGGATCCACTGCTAATCACAGAATATAGTGAATTAAAAATGATTATTTATGTTTTATAAAAATGGCTTCTCTCCCAGATTATTTATACTGTGTTCCTTTATTTTTTTCTTTGTAGATTTTTGCTATCTCCTTATACGTACTTGAGTCTTAGGCCTACTACGCCTTTAGAAGACATCTGCTGGGAAACTGTATAAAGTAGGCTTTTAGATCTGTCTTTTAAAAACAGTTAATATATGATAGCCAGCAGTGTAAGAATCCACACTGATTAGGTGAATTCATCAGGAATGACCAAGAATGTTGAAATGTGAGAGGAAACTATTTCTAAGAACGGTATGTCAGACACTGCAGAGGATCTGGGATCTTACCCTATTTGTAAGCTAGCAGGTTAGCCTGCCACAGTTTCATGGATGCTGACGGAAGACAGTCCTGGGTCAGAGACAAAGGATTTTATTACTAATGGCCTAGCAAGCAATATAAGCTTCAGCATATTTGTATCATTTTCTCTTGCCTCCACGTCCCAATGGGGCAACACATATGGGCACAGATGAATGCATACATTCACATACAGTGAAAGTGCATTACTGTCGCCTGTGATGCATGTGCAGTGGGTAGCGTTAGAGAAGAGGAACCCTGCGTTTAGGAAACTGGAATCTTTTATGATGGGCGGTAAGCATGCTTGCCCTTGGCTCCAGGGGGAGACACTATCTCCTCTGTAAGGCTATTTGCTATGCAAACATTCTTGAAAAGATAGTCTGGAACAAAGAACATCGAGTGCCTTGCTCATAAGACATACAGAGACATTAGAGACCCACAGAACGTTGTCTCACAGTGTGGTGATCATCCTGTCCTTTCAGCCACACAAGTTAAAATTACAGTCTGTAACATCATCTTCGAATATAAAGGACCATTACGTTACTTGGTGAATTATCTGGGATAGAAGAGCTCCCTTACAAGAGGAATTTAATAATAAACCAAAAGTTCATCAAATGTCCTTCATGGCTTTAACCTGTTATTAGCAGAGGGAAGAGAATTCCAGCCCTGAGCAAGAAGGTGCAGTCATCAGGGTATCCCTTCCTGCTCACCCATCTTCCTTGTAACCTTCCCAAAACAGGCAAGGACTGATCTTGCTTATATTTTAAACTAGTCTTTTTAGTGACCAGCAATTGCACAATTGGTTTTCCCTCTCTAATGTGAAACAAAACACCATGTACAGTTAATAGACATTTCAATTTAGGAACCATTTAAAAATTACGGAAATCCTTCAACAGCTCCCCATTGCCCTCCATTCAGCCATTAGCCATCATTTGTTGAGCTATTATGGGCCAAGCATCGTGTAGTTGCCAGGAGACAGGTTATCATGGGGTTGGTGGTCTAGGTATGGATTGCCTTCAGGATAGGGGCAGAAGCTCTAGGGTGGCTTGCCAAGCCCTTTGTGGTGTGCCTGTGGCCACCTGGAGCTCCATCCTTCACTGCTCCTCGCCTTTAAGTGGACCATGGCTTTCACCTGGGACACCCCTCCACCATCAGATGGCTAATTCACATTCACCTTTGAGGTCTGACTTAGATTAGCTTCCCAGAAGTCACCCTGATCCCCCAGTGGTCATGGTTTCCGTTTTTGTTACTCCCATCCTGCCCCTTATTACTCGATTGTTTTCCATGTTTGCCTGATGATTTCCCATGATAGACTCCAACTTTTGTAAAGTCAGGGACTATGACTATTTTGTTTGTATTTGTATCCCCAGAATACCTGGCATCTCACTAAATAGTTGTTGAAAAGAATTGCTGAATTAATTGGCTAGTGTCTTTGCACAAAATGTTGCTGCCCCGTAGATCTCATATAGTGTCGAGGCAGTCCCAGCGTCCTGCCCGTTTCTCTGCCTATAGTGAAACCTCTTCCTCCCATCCATCTAGGCTTCTAGAATTGCCCCCTTTTCTCCTCTAACCCCTCTCGGCTTCCAGTATCCATCCCAGCCCCCTTGCCAACTTTGCCTGTGCTTTGAACTTCTAATCCTCTGGTTTTCTTCCCAGACCCGCTGTCTACACCATCCCGATTGCCTGAATGGTCTTCATGGATCTGCTCTCACTCCCACCCCACTCGCCTTCCTGGCAGTGGCATGTCAAGGCAAGTGAGAACCTGGCCTCTGAACTCTGACGCCTTGGATGTAATGAAGGGCGGGAAAGGGCACCCAGGAAGGCTGGGCACCTCGGGGTTCCATCACACAAAAGTCGTCTCACGATCATTTCCAGCACAGATGGTGAAGGTAATGAACTGAACAATAATTATGCTAAAGAAGAATCTTCAGGCCTGCCTGTTCAGGCACCAACACCCTCTCAGCAGTGAGTGAGTCACTCGGAAGGTGAGCAAATGTGTGTCACGGCCGCAATTGTCTGCACTCGGGGGGTAAGACCCAAGGGCAATTCCTTGCCTCTTGCACTCTCAAATGTCCTGTCTTCAATAGACGGTAGGGTTTTTTTAAATTCCTTTTTTTAATGATTTGATCGTTTATTTATTCATTTCATAAAAATCACATGCATCCATACTGTGTAAGGCACTGTGTTAGGAGTGACAGTAGGTTTTTGTTTTGTTTTGTTTTGTTTTTTTGAGACAGAGTCTCACTCTGTTGCCTGGGCTAGAGTGCTATGGCATCAACCTAGCTCACAGCAACCTCAAACTCCTGGGCTCAAGCGATCCTCCTGCCTCAGCCTCCCGAGTAGCTGGGACTACAGACATGTGCCACCATGCCCGGCTAATTTTTTTTTTCTATATATTTTTAGTTTTCCAATTAATTTCTTTCTATTTTTAGTAGAGATGGGGTCTCGCTCTTGCTCAGGCTGGTTTTGAACTCCTGAGCTCAAACAATCCGCCTGCCTGGGCCTCCCAGAGTGCTAGGATTGCAGGCGTGAGCCACCGCGCCCAGCCGACAGTAGGTTTTAAGGGGGACTATATGCTGGGTGTTTGAGCTATCGAGAGTCTTTGGTCTTACATTCTCACACCCTTATCGTCACACTGGAGCCAGAGGGATCTTAAAAGGATCATTCTCAAAGTCCTTCGTGAGGCCTGTGAGGCCTTAGATGGTCTGGCCTTGGCTCACTCCAGCCCAAGTCACTCTGCTCCCTTTGGTACCGTACCCACGCTGGCTTTCTCATGTTCCTGGACTCTCAAGCTTGCCCTCGCTCAAGCACCTTGCTATCTAGCTACCTCTACTTGGAACATTCTCTCCTGCAGTTCCCCAGCCCAGCCATAAACTTCCCCTTCCTATGGATCTCAGCTCAAAGGTCATTCTCAGACAAGATGCTCCTGATCCCCAGATTTGCCCAGGCCCCCTTCCATGACTTCTTTCATTGCTGCCTTCCTGGAGCCTCAGGCCCTTGCAGAGGCTTCCTGAAGTGCAGTGAGCCAGAAACTCAGGCCCATCCCTGCAGAGCCCCATGCTTGCCTGCACAGTAGCACATTTCAAAAAAGATGTGCTTCATTTTAGGAAAACTTAGGGTAAAAATCTCTACAAAGCAAATCCAAGGCCACCATTTACCAAAAGATTGTCTAAATAGCAGCTTTCTAGTGCTTTTGAAATTTAATCTGTAAAAGTAGTCTACACTGTGCTTTCCAGGGTCTTAATTAAAAAAAGGAAAAAAAAGAAAAACAAGCAAGTAAACAGAGAGGGATATACAAAAACCCAAAGCTCTGATGGTGCGGCTGCACACGCAGTCGGGTCAGATCACAGTCACACACACACTTGCTTTCTCTGTGCCTGGCCTTGTCCCCTTGCTAAAGCAGGCCTTAGCTTAGCGTTTTGGACCTTGGCTAAGCTGCTGCTGCTATACATTCAGAAGCTGAAGTGAATGACCCCTGAGTCTGCAAAACAACAGTCCAAAGAGTGGCAGCTCTAATTCTGTCTCCACAGTCAAAATGTGTCCACTGGGAGGCTTTGCTAAAGAGGTGGGAGGAATAGAGGATAGGCAGGCATTTGTCTTTTCTCCCTCCTCGGCAGAGTGGCTTCATCACCCAAAGCTCTGGTGTGTGTCTGCTTGGATTTTCAGCTAGTGACCACTCTGCCCCTTCTCTAAAAACTGCCCGTCCACAGGGTGGGCACCTGGCAGCCATAAGCCATATTGTACTCAACGACCCTAACTGATTGGAGGAGGGAAGCTTCCTGATCCAAGCTGGGTCCAGCAGATTCTCTCCTAGAGGGTCAGAAATGAGATTCTTCTCAAGCTCAAAAGGAGGAGTTAGTGGTGTTCTGCCAAGCAGACTGAGGACAGGCAGAGCCAGTCTGCAGAGAGAAACAAAATGAAGGAGACGCCCAAACAAAAGGGGCAGAGGAACAGTTCTCTGCTTTGCCACTTCCTGACTCCAGGCCTTTCCTGGTCTCTAGGGCCCGAGGCCTCCATAAGCATGGTAGCAGAATAGTGCCCCCTCCCAGAGATGTCCTCGTCCTAATACCCAGAACCTGCGAATACATTTGGTTACATGGCAAAGGGGAATTAAAGTTGCTGATTAGCAGACTTTAAAATAAGGAGATTATGGTTGGGCTTGGCGGCTCATGGCTATAATCCTAGCACGTTGGGAGGCCAAGGTGGGAAGATAGCTTGAGCTTAGGAGTTCGAGATGAGCCTTAGCAAGAGCGAGACCCTATCTCTACTAAAAATAGAAAAATTAGCTGGGCCTTGTGGTGCACGCATGTAGTCCCAGCTGCTTGGGAGGCTGAGGCAGGAGGACCACTTGAGCCCAAGAGTTTGAGGTTGCAGTGAGCTATGATGATGCCACTGCATTATACCCAGGGCAACAGAGCAAGACTCTGTCTCAAAAACAAATAAATAAAAATAGGGAGATTATCCTGGATTATTCAAGTGGGCCCACTATAATCACTAGGATCTTGAAAAATGGACACAGGGAGAATCGGAGTCAGAGAGACACCCTGTTGCTAACTTTAAAGGTGGAGGAAGGGGCCATGAGCCAAGAAATTTGGGTAGAAAAGGAAACATCTCTCCTAGAAAGTCCAGGAAGGTGCCTTGCCGGCACCTTGATTTTACCCCAGTGAGTCCCATGTCAGAGATATGAACTATAGAACTGTGAGATGAAAAATTTGTGTTAAGCTTTAAGCTACCATGTTTGTGGTCATTTGTTATAGCAGTGAAAGAAAACTATACAAAAGTTTCCTTGTTGGGAATTTAGGTTTCTTTGGGCGGTTCCCGTTTACTTGTGACTCAAGAATCCTAATATGGGCCACTTGAGTCCTTTTAACCTTGGTTTCAGAATAATGCTTTGTGTCTCAGAAGACTATTTCTTTTATAAATGACATTCCTTAACTCATCTGCTTAATGGCAAAACCTTGATTGAGCATTGGTGATATCAAAGATCAGAGGCTATCAGGGAGCTCCCATCTCTGCTGGAGGTGAGGACGACCACTGGTGGACTGCAGGAAGGGGCGGGGAGGGAGGGGGCCGGGACCTCAGGGTTCATGGAGGAGGTGACATCTGACCTGGACCTTGGGGGAGGGGAAGGTGTGCAGGCTTGGTGGAGAACGAGAGGCACCAGACGCTACGTCAGCGTCCTCAGTCAAGGGATGAGGGGAGCAAAGGCACGGAGGAAGTGATGGAGGAAGTGGGCGCTGGTCGGCCAGGCTGGCGGGCAGGGAGGGAGGTGGTGGGTGATGAGCTGGGTGGGTGAGCCAGCGCCAGATCGTGAGTGCCTGGTGAGACGCTTGTCATAGGGCAAATGCCACGCTATGGAAAGTTTTCGAAAAGGGGAATGACTGGTTTTGGGTTGTGCTCTGTAACAGTAAATCTGATTTTGCTTTCAAACGTTAAACAGTCTTTGAGCTCCAAGCAATATGTGTTTTCTGGGCCTAGGAGAGCCCCAGGTATGAGTGCCACCATGGAGGGTGGAGGTGGACTCAAGACACCCATGAAGAGGTGCCCAGTGCTTTTGGGACTTTGCATGAGTGGACAGAGTGTCACAATCTCTTCACCAAGGCTTTGGCTGCTGGCTGGCATGCTCTTTCTGCCCTTTGTGTGGCTGGCTCCTTCTCTCTTCTGGGTCTCAGCTCCTAGGTTCCCCTCATACAGGCCTTCCCTGGCCCATGTCACTGCACCCTGTCACCCTCTCAGGCCAACAAACCACAGAGCAGGGAAGTGCAAACACCAGAGGCAGTGAAGGCTCATAAGAGCTCTCTGAGTGTCAGAACCATGTCTCTTTCCCCTGGCACATTGTGGGACAAATTTGTGACTAAATACATGAGTTCAGGCCCTTTGGAGGGGAACCCAGGCTGGCTCCCCGAGGCCATAGGCCTGCAGGGCTCCATATCCCTTTTTTAATGGCAAGGCCAGGACTTGGAATAGAACACTCATCAAGGAAACGATTCACTGGACACTTTTTCATGCTGTGCTCGCAGTTAGGGTTCCCCGAACAAAGTGCTGGCTTTGCCCCTTAACAGCGGCTGCCCTGCCAGGCCTGCGAGGAGATGACACACGTGGATGTTGGGAGCAAAGGTTAGGCAGTGGCCTTGGGCCCTTCCACTTCAGGGCTGCCATCTGCCGGAAGAGCAGCCACCGGAAATAGCCCACTGACTCCACCGGCAGAGGAATGCATCTTGAACGGGGGACTGCCACCTTGGGGGGCCTGGCTGAGGTCACTCAGCCGTCCTGCCGCAGGGCAAGAGAGGGAGGGGCTGCGTCTAATCAGATGCTTCAGGTGGAGGCCAGACAGCAGGGGGGAGCAGCCTGGGTGGATAGAGCCAGAGCCTGTCTGGCCATCTGAGCCTCCAGGGGAAGCCCTCCTGTTAGGGGCAGAACTGGGTCCACCCAAATTCACATGTTGAGCCCCTAACTCCTAGGACCTCAGAATGTGACCGTATTTGGAGACTGGACCTTTAAATTCCCAATACCAAAATCGGTATTAGTTAGGGTTCTCCAAAAGAAAAAGAATCTATATGCGTGTGTGTGTATGTATGTGTATATATGTGCATATATGTGTGTATGTATATATGTGCATATATGTGTGTATATAAATGGGTATGTGTGTATATATATGTGTATGTGTGTGTATATATGTGTGTATGTGTGTATATATGTGTATATATTTGTGTATGTGTATGTGTGTATGTGTATATATGTGTATACATATTGTATATGTGTATGGGTGTGTATATGTGTGTATATATGTGTGTGTATATGTGTGTGTGTGTGTTACATGTGTATGTATATGTGTCTATGTGTGTATATGTGTCTATGTGTATATATGTGTGTATGTGTTGTGTGTATATGTGTGTGTATGTATGTTTATGGAAAGAATTTATTATGAGGAATTGCCTCTCACGTGGTTATGAAGGCTGACGAGTCCCAAGATCTGCAGGGTGAGTCAGCAAGCTGGAGGCCCAGGAGAGCGATGGCGTAGTTCCAGGCTGAAGGCCAGCAGGCTTGAAACCCAGTTCAAAGTCCAAAGGCAAGAAAACAAATCGGTGTCCCAGTTTGAAGGCCATAGGCATGAGGAATTCTCTTACTCGGGGGAAGGTTGATCTTTTTGTTTTATTCAGGCCTTCAGCTGCCTGGATGAGGCCCACCCACATTAGGGAGGGCAATCTGCTTTACTCAGTCTATGAAGTCAAATGTTAATATCATCTAGAAATACCCTCATGGAAACACCTAGAATAATGTTTGTCCAACATCTGGGCACCCCATGGCCCAGTCAAGGTAACACATAAAATTAGCTATCTTAAGTCCACCCATTGTCAACTTGCCATTTGTACACAGCTCCTTAAATTCCCAGTCCAATAAGAAAAAGAGATGGAGCTGGGCCTGGTGGCACATGCTTATAGTCCCAGCTACTCAGGAGGCTGAGGCAGGAAGATCACTTGCGTCCAGGAGTTTGAGACCAGCTTGGGCAACATAGCAAGACCCCATCTCAAAAAAAAAAAAGAAAAAGAAGAGGAGATGGAGGCTCAAGGAGACACCGGGGTCGCAGGCACACAGAGGGACAAGCATGTGGAGGGCAGCAGGGGGGCAGCCGTCTGCAAGCCAGAGAAAGAGACCATAGAAGAGCCCAACCACTCTGGCACCTGATCTTGGACTTCCAGCCTCCAGAGCTATGAGAAAACACATTTCTGTTGTCTTAGCTGCCCAGTCTGGTATCTACGTTAGGGCAGTCCTAGCAGCACAGCACCCTTCCAAACAGGGAGCGTCCCCACCCCCTGAGAAGACTTTCTTACCAGTTCCCTTCTCTCTTGGCTGCCCCTTTCCTTAGTCTGTAGCGCCTTCCTCCCCTCCACGGTGGGCCTGTCGTACTCCTCTTCATTCCTGAGGGTCAAGGGAGCCGCCTGCGCTTGCTTTTCAGGTGAGACAGGGAAGAAGGAGCTCAGAGGGCTTGGGGATTCTTCACGGCCGTTCAGTGGGAGGGTCCAGACATCTGTGTTCTCAAGCCGGGGCCGCTAGCCTAGAGGGTGTCCGTGTGTGACTCTGCGAAAGGTGCCCTTGCCTGACTTGGGGAGTGGACGGGAGGAAGGCGGCCTGGGAAAGCAGAGCTGTGGCTGGACTTGTGCATGCACTGCACCGTCACACCCTTGTCCCTGGTCTCTCCGTCCGCGTCGCAGACTGCGTCACCATTTGCACATCCCTCTTCAGCACGCCCTACGGAGCAAGGAAGGATGGCGTGCCTGAGAAGCAATGTGTGTGTCTCAAACAAAATACAATGAGCGACAACATAAAGGAGGTTGTGTTTATGCTTGGATGTGTGTGTCTGCGATGTTTACATTCTCTAATAACAGTTTTTCTGACACACAGACACTCCTCAGGAGGAAGCTGGGAAAGCGAGTGACAGCTTCTCTATGTCCAACAGCTTCTTGGATCCAGTTCAGAAAATGAAGCATTTGAAGAAGCTGCTCTGGCACTTTTATGACAGGTCGAAACAGGGCGACCAAGTGAAGGTGGGAGCACAGGGCCACCTTCCTCCCCTGTGTCTGCAGAGAGGACAGTGAGGGTAGTCCCGGAGTATCCGAGCGGTCACGTCCCCTGCGGGAGCAGAGTCCTCACCAGTGCTGGACCAGGAGCATTGACTGTGCACTTGGACTGTCCAAGGCCCCGCTGTGGCATCCCACGGGGTCTGCAGAGGCCTCTGGGCTCTTACAGTGCAGACGGAGAGATACAAGATCAGTATCTGACGAGGACCAAGTGAACGCAACAGATGATTTCCAGGAGAGAGAGGCTGCAGGGAGCAGGGTTGGTCATTAGCAACTTGCAATCCTGTAGGTGGGTACTGTGATCCCAAATCCCGGGTTGGGGGAAAGCACTTCCACTGAGCTCCCCAGGAAATGACTATCAAAATATTTCTTTCATCCTCTCATGTTCTTTATGGTGGCGGTTTGCAAGCAGGTCCCTCCCAGCCACTGCCCTTGGAGTTCTTTGGGGCAGAGAGATGCATGGTCCAGAGCTGCCATGGTGCCTGGCACGTGGGCGGTGCTCAGTTGCTATTGTTGAACTTCACTCTGCAGTAGGGACTCTATGTTTAAGGACGGTCTCCAACAAGCAGGCCCTGACAAGGGAGGTACAGGTGTGATTGTAACCCGGAGCAGAAGTAAAGGTGGCATGAGGCCAGGTGTGGTAGGAGTTCAAAGTTAGAACAGGACTTGCACTGGCTCTCGGCCAACTCAGGCATGTAAAACCACTCCTAGTCCTCTGGGGGAAATGGTGTCTTGGGAAGAGAGCCCAAGGCAGAGGATTGGCCCAGCCGTGAGTCTCAGAGGTTGTATCAGTCAGATGAAGCTGGGTCATGGTGTGGGGAGAGACAACCCCCAAATCTCAGTGGCTTAAACAACACAGGTTTATTTCTTGCTCATACTACATAGCCACTGCAGGTCGGTGGGGTGGGAGTGGGAGAATCCTGCTCATGCTTAGAACCTGGGGTGGGGGGCTTCAACTTGACACTGCTCTATGTGGCAAACTGTGCCCAGACTCTCAGAGCTGCCACTGGAAGTGACCCTCTGTCACATTTCTCTAGCCAGAGCAGACCATCCCTAACCTCCCGGCAGGCAGGGCGTGGCCACGTTACAGGTGCCCCAAGAGGAGATCAGCCTGTTGTGGACAGACTTCGCCGAGGACAGTGGTCGTGCAGGTGGGCTTGTCCCCAGCCACTAGGTCTCCCCTGTCCCTTAGGACTGAGGCCAGTGCAGGCACAGGCTGAGGAGGTCTTAGGAACACTGGCTTGGGAGCTTTTGGCATCCCAGCAAGCTTTACCTCCTTACAGGATCGATCGCAGCAGACTGTGAAATCCAATTTAGACGGCACAGCCGCCGGGAACTCTACCCTCATCTCAGGGGCGGCTGGGAAACAGCAGCTTAGGGCTGGAGCTGAAAAAACCATCAGAAACCAAAGTGTGGTTTGGTTTTTTGTTTTTGTTTTTTACTTTCAGGAACTAAGGAGAAAAAAAGTGAAGTAAGACAGGAATACAAATTAAAAAAAGAAAACAGAAGCCAAATGCCCCTGCCTTTGCCGGAAACAGTGGACAAATCAGAACAGTGGCTGGGAGAGCGGGACGGGAGAGGATGCCACGTGCTGTCGGGAATCAGGCCACCAGGAGGAACAGCCCTCTGTGCTCTCCACCCTGCACAGCAAAGGCCGAGCGAGTGTCCACGCATAACAGGCAGGAGAGAAGACACTCGCTGAGATGAGTTGTGGGTGGCAGGAGTGGGCATGGGTGGGGCCCTGGAGTCTGCCTCCCTCCCGCTGGCCCAGCCTGCATCACATCCCACCGCCCGGCTACTACACCAGAGGCGTAGGGTTAACTGTCACTTTCTCTGGGAAGCGTCCCCTGGCCTCCGTGCTGGGCCGGCTGCCTCTCCTCTACGCTGTCTAAGCATCCTGCATTTCTTCTTCACACTCCGCGAGGCTGTGCCGTCAGGACCTCGCACCACCCTGGGAACACAGGGGCACTGTGAATCGAGAATGAATGAATGATGGGGCTGGTGAGGGTTCAGCATTCGTTCCTCAGGAGGTGAACAGGCCAGATGGAGGCACCTGGATATGGAGACAGCTGGCTGCGTCTGGGACAGCTGAGCCCTCCCTAGTCGATCACGGCTGGCCCAGGCACTGCTGCAGTGCCCTTCCCAGCCCTGACAACTCAAGCCCCGAGGTCCAGCCCAGACTCCAGGGAGCTCCAGGCAAGCCCAAGGCTGTGTGAAGCAAGAACCCGAGTCTGCTAAACTGCCTGGTCCAACCTGACCCCCCAGACTCCTCAGCTTGTCCTATCTTTGTCGGGTACAGCTTCAAACAGCCGCACACGACTTACAGACACAAGTTCTGGGGCCTCATCCCTGACTCATCGCACAGGGGTACCCCAGTATTAGCCTTTCCAGGGAGGAGTTTCCCCAACTCTCTCAGAAACATCCAGAATGTTCCCACACCTTCTCCTGACTCTTTCCTGCATCTTTGGGGAGGGGAGCATTCCTGGGTACTGGGAAGCAGAAGCACTCAACCCACTATCTACTTTTGGGTGCCTCAGTTTACCCATTTGTAAAATTTGAGCTGTGTTTGCCCTTTCTTACATTACAGAAATTTGGGGACCATTAATATGAAAACCCTGGATGATCTTTGGAAGACGGGGGATCTGTTTTCATGATTTTTTTTTTTTTTTTTTGGAGACAGAGTCTCACTCTGTCACCCAGGCTGAAGTGAAGTGGTATGATCACAGCTCACAGCAACCTCAAACTCCTGGTCTCAAGCGATCCTCCTGCTTCGGCCTCCCGAGTAGCTGGGACTACAGGTGTGTGCCACCATGCCCTGCTAATTCTTCTATTTTTTGTAGAGACAGAGGTCTTGCTCTTGCTCAGGCTGATCTCCAACTCCTGACCTCAAGTGATCCTCCTGCCTCAGCCTCCCAAAGTGCTAGGATTACAGGTGTGAGCCACCACACCAGAACTGTTTTTATGATTTTGTCCTCTAGCTTCCTCCTACATCCCTGGAACCTTCTGGAATGTGCTACATAGGCCAAACTAGACAGGGGAACCCAGGGACTGGCAGGGGCTGGCAAGTAGATGGTCTCAGGCCTGGGAACATTCTAACGAAGGCGACAATTTCATCCAAGTACCTCTTCAAAGGGAAACAGTTCAAAGCCGCTAGATGTCGAGGTGGGGTCTTTGGACCAGAAAATCCAGGAATGTCCAGCCCTGCCCCTGGGGAGGACAGCTGGGGACAGGGACCCTTCAGAAATGAGGTGAGGCCTGCAGAAAGGGCCTCCAGGTGTGGGCTAGCCTAGGCACCAGGCCGAGCTGCTCCAGCTGTAGCCGCGTGGGCCTGTAGGCATTGAGGTTGCTGTAGGGGGTGAGCGGGCCATCGTGGGGCCGGGGGCAGAAGTGGGCTGGGGGAGTTAGGGCTCCCCAAGGCCCCTGGTAGGGCTGAAACCGGGGCGGTGGAGGTGGGTTTGGGGTCCCAGGACTGCCAGGCCCCGAGGATGTGGACACACTCTGGTTGTGGGGATTGCTGCCCGTCGACGGGCTGCTGAAGGGGTCGGAGGACGTGCGGTCGCTGGCGGAGCGGCTGCTGCTGAGGCAGCCACTGGGGAGGCTGCGGCTGGCTCCGGGAAGGAGCGGGGCGGCCAGCCTTGGGGACTTCAGGCCCATGATGGGCTTGGAGGAGGTGTAGAGGTGGCGGAACTCCTCGTCAAACGGCTCCACCGCCTGGCCCGTGAACTTGGAGAGGATGTTCCTGTGGACGTGTCCGCAGAGCCAGGTGAAGCTGGAGGGGAAGAGGAGAGAGGGTGAGGAGGAGGAGCCTGGCCTACGACCCTCTTAGGGGACCAGTCTGGGAGTTTTGGGGACCCCTCAGAGGAGGGAGGGAAGGGGACTAACCCACGCCCGCTGCTCATCTGTGCAGGTTCATTTCATCCCGGCAGAAACCAGGGAGGGAGAGACTGTTATCCCCATCTTACAGATGACAAAACTGAGGCCCAGAGACCAGAACATGTTTCAGGTGAATGTTACAAAGCCAGAGGGAGTTCCCCTTGGTGCTCGGATTGAGGAGGCAGGAAGGGGCAGAGTCCCAGTTGCCCTGACGGTGCTCAGGTGAGTCACCCAGCACCTGTGGAATGTGGGGACACCACCTCCTCTAACCGCACAGGGATCTGGAGAAAGCACCTGCAACACGTGGCTGCTCCTTGGAAGGCCAGGCTGATTTTCATGAAAATCTAAAGTGTTCTTGAAAGAGGATTTAGCCCCATTTTCAGGCACATGGACCCAGCAGGGGTAGTCCGGGGAGGGAGCATCACGTGCTCTTTGGGGGACAGAGAAGGGGACACAGGGAGAGCCCACAGGAACCACAGGGATGCTGGCAGGTGCGGTTTATGCGAGAAATTCACCTAAACACCCATGAGAGGACACCCTCAAGGAGAGGGTTTTAAATGAAAACGAAATACTTAAGGCACTTATTACTTCTTATGTGTTTCCAGATTTAACCAAATCCTTTTCTATCTCTGATGGAAAAGTCCTTTTATCTGCCCTCTCACCCCCAATGCTTCAAAATCCGGTGACAGCACAGACAGACCTACCAAGAGCATCAGGCTAAAGATTCCTGGTCCCTACTCAGGTGGACCCTGAAGCAATGGGAGCAGGATGGTCAGAAGGGGATTGAGTCGCCAAGGGGACAGCGGCAGAGCTGAGCGAAAGTGGGTCCCCCAAAGATGGGGGCCCTCAGCCCCCTTCCCACCTGTCTTGCTGCCTAAAGGCCTGGCCCCAGCCCGGGGTGGGGGGGTCCCTGCTCCATGAGGCAGGGCGGGGCCGCACAGGCTTGGATGATCCTGGGAACAACAACGAGGCTTTGCTTAAACCTCGCCACCTGCCCAGGAGCCACCCACACCCCAGAGAGGTGAGCGGCTGACGCTGCGCCCAGGGCCAGCCCAGTGACCGGGAAGGAGGTGACCCCTGGCACGGAGGGACTCGCCCTGTGTTGTCTGGAGTCAGGCTAGAGAAGGCACAACAGCTGCTGCTTTGCTCCACAAAACAAGTCCAAAGTTGCCCTGGCAGCTCCTTAGGCCGCCACGCACCTGTGTGTCTCCCATGTGTGCCCTGCCCTGGCCCCTGCGCACCCCGCGCCTGATATGTCCACGCATGTGGTGTGTGTGCTTTCTTGACACAGCCCGGGGGGAGAACTACATTTGATTTTCACTGTTTTTGGCCCTTAAGTACATAGCATTCACGTAACCGTCATCTGGCTCATGACCAAACTCTCCTTGTTGGGGTCTATTCATGGCCCATCTTTATTTACTTAGATATTTAATTAGTTATTTAAAATCATGTAGTAAGCACTTAGGAACCCACCACCTAAAAGAAAAGGTAGCATCTTGGGATGACCTGCATGTAGCTGTAGGGTCCCCCCGCAGCACCTGCCCCCAGGATCCCTGAATTAGATAAGACTGGCCTCATGAATCTTGTGAGCATAACTCCCTTGCTTTGCTTTTGCCATAATTAAAGAAACGTTTTATATATTCTTAGAAGTAAATATCTTTATTTTAGTTGTTTCTTAACATAGAGGTGATCCTTTGGGATTTTTTTTCTCACTTAATATTACATTGCTAAGATTTATCTGTATTATCGCTTGCTGCAGTGCTTCATTTTTGACTGTTGTATAATATTCCGTAGGATGGCGCACGTGCGTGCCCTCTCTCTCTCTCTCTCTCATGGTTTATTTATTCGTCACCTCCCATTGTCAGGTATTTGTGTTGTTTCTGTTGTGAACAGTGCTCCTAGGGACATTCTCATACATGTCTTCTACTGTACCCATGGACTAGTTTCTCGTGGAAATATACTTATGAGTAGAATTGCTGGGTTATAAACTAGGTGAATAGTCAGCTTTAGGAGAAAATGCCAAACTCTTTCCAGTCATTGTGTCCCAATTTGCAATCCCATCAGCAGTGTATAAAAGATCCCAGAAATCCAACATTTGGTATCGTTAGTCTTTGTTATTTTTGTAAATGGTTGAAAAGATATGAAATAGTAACTCATTCTGGCCTCAGTTTGCATTTTCCTGATCTCTGATGATGCCAAACATCTCTTCATGTGTTTGTTTGTTTGTTTTTTGTCACACATGTCGCCTCCTTGGTGAAATGCACGCTCCATTTCCCACCCACTTTTCTGTGGTGCTGTTGTGCTCTTTGGATTCCTGACACTAATCTCTGTCAAGGGTACACACCAGGAATACCTGCTCTCAGTTTCTCAGTTTACAACCTGACTTTGCCCTTTCTTTCTTTCTTTTTGAGACAGGGTTTTACTCTGTTGCCCTGGCTAGGGTGCAGTGGTGCAATCATAGCTCACTGCAACCTCAAACTCCTGGGCTCAAGCGATCCTCCCTCCTCAGCCTCCCGAGTAGCTGGGACTCCAGGCACACAACTATGCCTGGCTAATTGCTTATATTTTTTTTAGAGACTGGGTTTTGCTCTTGCTCAGGCTAACTTTGCAATTTAAGATGTCTTTCAGTGAACCAAAGTTCTTAATTGTAATATAGTCAGATTCACCAACCTTTTATGATCAATATTTTTTTGTGTTTTGTTTAAAAAATCTTTGCTTACCTTAAGGTCTAGAAGATATTCATCTATATTTTCTACTAAAAGTTTTAATGTTTGTTTTTTTTTATTTTTTTTTGAGACAGAGTCTCACTGTGTTGCCCAGGCTAGAGTGCCATGGCGTCAGCCTAGCTCACAGCAACCTCAAACTCCTGGGCTCAAGCGATCCTTCTGCCTCAGCCTCCCGAGTAGCTGGGACTACAGGCATGCGCCACCATGCCCGGCTAATTTTTTTCTATATATTTTTAGTTGTCCGATTAATTTCTTTCTATTTTTAGTAGAGACGGGGTCTCGCTCTTGCTCAGGCTGGTCTCGAACTCCTGAGCTCAAACAATCCGCCCACCTCGGCCTCCCAGAGAGCTAGGATTACAGGCGTGAGCCACCGCGCCCGGCCTAATGTTTGGTTTTAACATTTAAGTTCTTTTCATCTATTGAGAGTTGATTTTTTAAAAATATGTGTGAGGTGGGAATGCAATTTTCCACACAGGGAATAATTTTTTCCAGTTTCTCCTTTCCCCACAGCTCTGGCATGCTCTGTTGTGTGTGGTGTGTGTGTAGCTTTCTCTTCTGTCCCGTTTGTCAGTTTGTCTGCCCCTCCCCAAGCCACACTGTCTGGATTACTGCAGCTTCGTGACAAGTCCTGATCCCTGGTAGGGCAAGTCCGCCTGCCGGCTTTTCTTCTTCAGATTTATCTTGGCTAATCTTGGAGAAATACGTTTATATCGTGACGTACAAATACACATATAACCACACAACGATTTCCAGAACATTCCTTAACTCAGTGTGCTGTGATTATTTTTATTCTATTCTATGTCATTTTGAAAAAATGCTGGACATCACCCACTAAACTGATTTCACACCCTCGTAATGGATGGTGGGGCACAGTTTGAAAAATTGTTTCTCCAGCCACTCTGGAAGGCTAGAACCTAACATGTGCTTTCATTCATTCATTCAGTCAGCAGATATTTATGGCCATGTACGTGTCAGGCACTGATTTACTGTACTTCATGCCAGGAATGCAGTAGAAAAGAAAGCCTACCCACTCCAGGCCCTGACCTCATGTTGTTTACAATCTCATCCACATAAGTTCACAGAAAAATAACTACAAACCGTGATGAGGGTGAAGCCCCAGAGGATAGAAAGGGTCTGGATGGGAGAAGGTCTCTGAGGCGATGATCTGGAAGTTAGCAGGATAAAGACAGCAGGAATGAACCCTTCAGGAGAAGGGACATACAGCAAGTGCAAAGGCCCTGTGGCAGGAGAAAGTGTGACAGACGTAGGAGGAGGCCAGTGTGGCTGCGACACAGTGGAGCAGGGAGAGGGTTCCGCTGACACAGAGGCCCAAGTAAGGATGTAGATTTTTCGTTTCCTAGGAGCAGTGGCAAGCATTGAAGGATTTTAAAGATGGAAACAATTTGATCTGGTTTGTGTTTTCTGAGACTGATGCAATGCCTATTGTGCTAAGGAGGCAGATTGGTTTGTGTTTTAACATTTTTCTGTTACTGGGAAAGGAAGCCTGTGGGTGGCAGTGCGGTCGGGGCAGGAAGGCCTATGGGAAGGCCATGGTGCTGTCACGGTGTTCCTCATGCTGTTCCTGATGCCCAGTTTTGCCCACCTCTTCCCCACCCTGAAATCTTTCTCATCCTTCAAGGACCAACGCCAACCAAGGGCACTGACCTCCCGGACCTGCCAGGAAGGAGTGGCGGCTCCCTCCCGGCTGACCCCAGAGCACTTCCTTAGCTCATGCTGATCTCAGAGCACACCCCACTCCACTCCGGCCACTTAGCCATGTTTCTTGATGGCGCCAGTAAGCGGGTCAGACCCTCAACAAGCCCTTCAGTGTTGAAATGCACAAGCCCACCCCTCCAGCCTTGGCTGAACTAGGCTCTGCAGTTTGGGAGAACCATATACCACCAGAAGGAAGGGCCAAAATGGCTGAAGCCCCAAGATAGCTGGCTGGAAGAAAGGGCGGAGGGCTTTTTCTGGTTTTTTTTTTTTTTTGTTTTTTCTACAGACGACTCAAGGGGAGACTGGTCCTAGGGAAAAGGATCCCCTGAAAGGCTGGAAAACAGATCACATTTGAAAGTCAAGTGCAGAAACATTATTGCCTTCTGGGAGCTGGCTTCCCCACCTTCTCAGGAATGACACTACATCCAAAAGGCGCTGCACGTCTTCAGGCCACTGCCATCCTCCTCCTGGTGCCTCCCAACTCAGGACGACAGGCCCAGCCGGCCTGCACAGCCACTGGGGAGCTGGGGACCCTCGTCAAGGAAGCTGGTGACCCTGGGCCAATTGCCTCCTCTCCCCATGCCTCAGTTCCTCCTCTGTCAGTTAGGAGAATGCTGCCTCCCTCGGAGGGTTGTCATGAGGATCTAATCCTTGGCAAAGGTCTGCCGTGCCCAGCCCCGGCCCTGGCACATCACTCAGCAATGTTAGTTCTGCCTCCCCTGCCCCGACCCAGGGCGAGAGCCACCGCTGCGTGACGGGCTCTGTAAGGGCAAATGCAAGTCACCTGACTCCACGTTGCTGCACCTCCCTGCTGTAACCCACTTTGTTACATAGAAGAGTGACATTTCATTCTGTCTTTAAAATCTCTTCAGTGGATTGCTTGTGGGGCAATCACCTTCTGGTCTAAGTTTTATTCAATAATACAATTGTTTTCTTTTTCTACTTTCATAGAGAGGTTTTCTGAGTTAGGAGGGAATTTTGTTTCAATTCCCCAATGGCCCCCATCGGACAGAGAGAGACAAACTCTACACCCTTCTGCCTTCCATGGAAATGGCTTCGGAATTCTCTGCTGGCTTCTCCACTGGGGAGTGGGCGCAGGTTCAGAGAGGGTGTGTTTCTCTAGCACTTTCCCTCTAACAAACCCTGCAGGAGGAAGGGGACACACAGAGGGCCCTTACCTCCTGGAATAATATAAGTATAATAAAGTATAATATAAGTATAATAAAATTAGTATACTCAGAATAATAACAACAGCTCTTTTCTAATTCACAGGAACCCACTGAAAAGTGATCTCAATCACTGTACACACAGATCAAGGTGTGTTAAGCATAAGAATGCTAGTAACAGACCAGCCCACCTAGTAAAACTCACTAGTTCTTTTTAAATAGACCCTGCTTGGGATTATAACTATCAAAATAAATTGAAAGTATAGTAATACTAATGTCTTAAACAATACACTGTGAGGTAACATTTTTGAGCGTATCCCATATGTCAGGCAGCTAAGTATTTGCACTTGCTGTTTTACTTAATTCTCACAACCACCCTAGAGCATACGTATTACTATTTTCCATGTTGCTCTAATGAGGAAATAGGCCCAGAGAGATGGCGGGTACACGGCTATTAAGAGTTGGTCATGAACTAACAAGTTCAAATTCTCGTTCTTCTGAGGGAAAGCATAACATACAAGATATTTTGTTTTGTTCAAAGGTGAAATGATACCAATTTTGGGATGAGAGGGTGGAACGATTCACATTTTGAGAAACTGAAGATGAACATAGAGATTCTGTTTTCCTTAAGATGATAAAGGGAAACTTATCTTGGGAATGGGTTTCAGCTGAACCTGCCCAGCACGTGAAACCAATTCCTCAGTGGGAGGAGGAAGCCACCCTCCCAGCGCAGGGCCAGTTCTGATCTCCCTGAAATGTTCAAAATCACTCCCAGTGGCTTAAGCTCCTTCGTCAGATTTCATTATGCACATGGATAATAGGAACTTGTTTCTCAGCCTTTTATCTTTCCATCTGTTTCCACACGGCTGTGTTCCAACTGTTCCCAGGCCTTCTCGTTCTTTCCACAGCGCTAACCACCCCACCGTCATGTGAGATGCAGCCGGGGGTTCTGGGAGTGCTCAAAATGTCTTGAAAGCAACTGCCTAATCTTTAACTTTGGGACAAGGCCTTATACATAAGAGTTTCTGGGCAAGAAAATGTTGTTTTGTTTTGTTTTGTTTTTTGAGACAGAGTCTCACTGTGTTGCCCGGGCTAGAGTGCCATGGCGTCAGCCTAGCTCACAGCAACCTCAAACTCCTGGGCTCAAGCGATCCTTCTGCCTCAGCCTCCCGAGTAGCTGGGACTACAGGCATGCGCCACCATGCCCGGCTAATTTTTTTCTATATATTTTTAGTTGTCCGATTAATTTCTTTCTATTTTTAGTAGAGACGGGGTCTCGCTCTTGCTCAGGCTGGTCTCGAACTCCTGAGCTCAAACAATCCGCCCACCTCGGCCTCCCAGAGAGCTAGGATTACAGGCGTGAGCCACTGCGCCTGGCCAAGAAAATGTTTTTTTAAAAACATCCAAACTTTGATTGACTTACTGAAGTTCTGCTTATTTTGAAGTGAGTCATGTTTTTGGGGTTACTGGAGGAGAGAGCTCAGGCTGCACCTGTTCTTGGATTTCTTTCCCAGGTTCCGGTAACTTCCAGTCCTTGCTCAACTTCCTCCTTCTCTCTAGTGAGGCAATGCGTGAGCTTGCGGGGGAGAATGTGCGCCTAGGAATGGGGTTTTAAGAGCTGCACAAGAATTCCTCAGCTGATATTCACAACTGCCAAAGGGGGGAAACAACCCAGTGTCTACCAATGGATGAACAGATAAACAAATTGTGTGTAAAAGAAAATGAAATTTCAAGATCCTCTAAATTTACATGCCAAGCAGGAAGTTAAGCCCTGGAGACTGCATTGGGTAGCATATTAGCAACTTCTGCTTCTTAGATCATAGATTAACTCGCTTCCTCATTGTTCTTGCTCCGTAAGGGACTAGGAGACACCAGGAGCTGCTCCCCTTCCAATCACTGATCTTTGTTATTGATTAACTGCCTCCTTTGTTGTCCTGTACCTAACTGAGACCAGGCGACTCTTATGTCTTCAGTGTGGAATGTTAAATATACCTTTCCTGAAAGAAAAAGACCACACCAACTAATCAGATCATTGTAACTGTGTATTAAGCCTTATATAGGAAGATGTTGAAATTCTGTTAAGCTTCCCTGATCTTTGTCTACATAAACAATCCCAAACTTTCATACTACTGGAACACAGACTTCTATTCTTTGGAATCAGCGCTTCCCAGGCAGCCATCCTCAAACTTTGTGCTTAAATAAACTCTCTTTAAACTAGAATCTGACCCTTTCGATTATTTGGGGGTTAATTGTGGTACATCCATTCAATGGACTATTGCTCAGCCATAAAAAGGGGTGACGCGCTGATACATGCTACAGCTTGGATGAACCGCAAAACATCATGTTAAGTGAAAGAAGCCAGCCACAAAATGCCACGTGTTGTATGATTCCATTTGTGTGAAACAGCCTGAATAGGTAAATCCATAGAGAAAGCAGATAGTGCTTGCTAGGGGGTGGGCAGGGAGGGGCATGGGGTTTCCTTTTGGGGTAAGGAAAATATTTTGGAATTAGATAGTGGTGACGGTGGCAACGCATTGTGAATGTGCTAAATGTCACTGTGCATTTTAAAATGGTTAATTTTATGTTATGTGAATTTCACTGTAATAATAAAAAAAGACGGAATTCCTCAGCAAGGGCGGACCCCTCACACCAGGCGTGGCTCCTCGGCTCCGGGCCGACAGCCGAGGCACAGCCCTGCAGTCCAAGGTGGGGGCGACAGGTCCCCACTGCACACGGAGGAAGACAAGTCCCAGAGACAGGTGAAGAGAGGCAAGGAGGAGCTAGAGTCCACCCTTCCAGGTCCTTCTGCACAGGTTTGTTTCTCTGTACTTGTCAGTCCCTCTCTGCATCCTTCCTTTTCTGTCTATCCGACTATCGTTTTTCTCCCTGGCTGGCGTGGGAGCTCCAGGAGGGCATCCCCAGCCCTGGAACATGCCTGGTGTGGATCTAGCAGCCTCTCTAAATGGCTGTTGACCAAATGAACGAACAGGGAGGTGTAGTGACTTGCTCGGGGTAACCCAGCAGGCAGCTGCAGAGCGGGGAACTAAACCTAGGTCGTCTGAATTCTGGGCCAGGCTCTGCCACTTCTAGTCCCCCTGGCGCCAGCCTTAGGTCCCACGGGTAGAATTCAGAGATGCTTCTTACAGGGAACCCACTGGCTGGAGGTGGAGAAGGGCTGGGAAGTTGGCAGTTAGGGGCCGCAGAGGGTTATGCTTGCTGCCTCTCCAAGAAGCTGCGACAATTGAGTGAGCCCTAGCAATTCTGAAGTGAGAGGAAGTCTGTCTTGGTGCCCTTCCATCTTCTCAGGGCCCACACTTCCCCCTATGGGACTGTGTCACCCTTGCCTCCCTCAGCCAACGTGGCATCCCCCTGGCCTGCTCTGCCTGACAACCCTCAGGACCAGGATCTTCTCAGCCCTCACCCCTTAAGATCTCATCTGTCCCATGTCCCCCCACCTCGGGTCGTTGCCAAGGTACTGGCCCACTAACAGCAACTATTTATTGAGCACCTTTTGTGTGCCAGGAGCCATGCCACCTGTTTTGCCAACTTTATGTGATTGAGTCTTACAATAACCTGCAAGGAGAGGTATTGTTATAACCATTTTACAGATGAGGAAAATGAGGCCCGAGGTGGCTGAACCAGCTGCATGGTTCAGTAAGTAATGAGCTGGACGTGAGCCCAGGACCCTATGTGTCTTTGCCGAAGCCGTGTCCCTTCCACCTTCATATCACCTCTGGTGAATCTGTCTGGCCTGAGCTGTGATGAGCGCGTTTCCATGGGGACCCTCGATGCTACGAGGGGCACTTCAGACCTAAGGGCGAGCTGGGCAGGAGGGCGTGATCTGCACTTGAAGTGCCTCCTAAACCACATTCTTTTTTCCATAGCATGGGCCTTGTTTCCCTAACTCGAAATTCTAAAAAGTTTGGGGAGAAAATGGCCTGTAGTAGACATATTTCAGAGAGCCTTCTCGGAAAACTTGCCCGGCCCCAGGCCCTGTTTTTGACATACGACAAGTTCCCATCTGTCCCACCCACAGCCCAGCCACAGGTTATTGGCTCAGGGGTGGACAGCTGACTTAGAGGCAGCTCAGCCATCGGTTGGTGATCTGGGCTACAGGCCTGTGGTCCCATGAGAGCCAGAGTGAGCAGCTTTCACCGTAACTTTTCCCAGGCTAGGTGAGGGCTGGCAGTCCCTTGTGTCCTGCTTTCGGATGTGCCTGAGATTTACTGCTACAGCCTTTCAACACCTCCAACCCTTATACTTAGGCAGTTTAAGCAGGTTTTCTGTGCCTTAAAAGGAAACAGCATTGACCAATTTAATAGGAACCAAAATTCCAAAAACAATGCACAAAGGTTTTTGTTGTATTTGAGAAGAGAGGAGAAATATTGCATAATTTTAGACTTTGTTTGGAAAATATGTAAAGTATTTTTAAAAACTGAGGTTAGCCATTAAAAGAAGAGAGTAAACAAAGAGTGCAATGCGCACCGCCTGAAGAATGGACATATTTGAAATTCGAACTTGGGGGGGGGCAAGGGCAACATACATAACCTAAGCATCTGTACCCCCATAATATGCTGAAATAAAAAAAAAAAGAAGAGAGTAAAAATATAGTCTATTAAGCTTCATAGCAAGCAGAGAAAAAAAGAGCTATGTAGAAAATATAAAAACTTATCCATCTAACTGAAATCACAAAAGGGAAAAAGAAAAGCAAAGCCAACATATAAATAAGATATTAGAAATAAGTCCAAATATATCAGTAATCACAAATAACTGTAAATAGATTATATCTATCTATGAAAAGATAGATTAAGCTCCAATGACATGTTATTTATAAGAGACACACCTAAAACAAAATCTAACAGAAAGCCCGAAAATAATGGGATGGGAAAAAAGAGATATACTCTGCTATAGACTGAATATTTCTGTCCCCCTGAGATTCCTACATTGAAGTCCTAGTCCCCAGTGTGATGGTATTAGGAGGCGGGGCTGCTGGGAGGCTATTAGGCCCCACCCCCTCCCATTAGCCCTCACGAAAGGGATTACCGCCCTTATGAAAGAGTTCTCAGTGAGCTCTCTCGTCCCTTTTGCCATGAAGTGGTGTAGACACACTTTCACTGTGATGACAGTAAGGAGTCAGTGGTCTATGAGCCAGGAAGAGGGCCCTTGCCAGATAGCGAGTCTGAGGCACCTTGATCTTGGACTTCCCGGCCTCCAGAACTGTGAGTAATACATTTCTGTTGTTTATAAGCTACCCAGTCTATGGTCTTTGTCACAGCAGCCCAAATGGACTAAGACACTGCAAATATAATAAGCCAAAGGAAAACTGGGGGTAGAAGTATTAATATCATAAGAAGTAGGGTTTAATCTAAAAGGCATTAATTGTAGTTAAAGAAAGATAGCACATTTTAAATGTAAGGTTTTTTGTTTTTTGTTTTCCTTTCTCTCTTTCCCTTTATGCTCATCTGTCCCTGGCTAGAAACTTTGCAGTTGCCTCTACGTGGCTTATAACAGCATCTCGGGCTCCTGCTCCCTGGGGGAAGAGGACATGTTTGAGGTGCACACCGATCCCCTGCTTGCTCACTGGAAGCCCGCCTCCCACTCCCCGTGTATCCCGGTGTTGTCTCTGTGCTCACATTTCATCAGCCACTGCTATGTGTTTGCAGGAGAAGGAGTGAGATGAGATGCAACAAGTTATCCCCTCTGCTCCGTCATGTTCATCACCTTCCTAAACAAAATGTTCTCAAATGACTTTAGGCTGTTCCTTCCTTCCCTGATTGCTCTCTCATTTCATCCCTCCCCGAAACCCACTAGCAAATCTGCTTCCCCAGTGCTGCCACTAAGAACATGCAAAAGAATCTTCCGTAAGCTCTGAGGTCAAGTCTCAGAGACTCAAGTAAGGCAGCATTGTTAGATGAGTGGATGGTTGGTCATTTGGATGTAGGAGCCTTTGTGTGACTGCCTGAAAACAGACTGAATCTGAATGGACTTTTCTTCAAAGAAGACATGCAAAGGACCAACAAGCACAAACCTCAACATCCTTGGCTGTCAGGGAAATGCAAATCAAAACTACAGTGAGATACCACTTCACACCCCCGCGATGATTATAATCAAAAAGACAAACAATAACAAGTGTTGCCTAGCATCAGACAAATTGGAACCCTCATGCGTTGCTGGTAGGAATGTAAAATAGTACAGCCATTTTGGAATAAAAATCTGGCAGTTTCTTGAAAGGCTAAACAGAGGAATTACCGTATCACCTGCCAATTCCACTGCTAGGCATATACATAAAAGAAGTGGAAACCTATGTCCATACAAAGAGTTGTACGTGAGTGTTCATAGCATTATTCGTAAAGGCTCGAAAGTGGAAACAACCCAAATGCCCATCAACTGATGAAGGGATAAATTAGATGTGGTACGTCCATACCATGGTGTGAACCTTGAAAACATTTTGCTGAGTGAAAGAAGCCAGTCGTAGAAGACCACATATTATATGATTCTATTCATATGAAATGTCTAGACTAGGCAAGCCTATAGAGACAGAAAGTGGATTAGTGGTTGCCTAGGGCTGGGGAGTGCTGGTGGGGACTGGGGAGTGACTGCTAGTGGGTGTGGGGTTTCTCGCTGGGGTGGTGACAACGTTCTAAAATAGACTATAATGATGATATTGAGCAACTCTGTGAATTATACTAAAAACCATTGAATTGCACACTTTAAATTGATGGATTGGGTGGTATGTGAATTAACGCATTTCAATAAATTTACATTAAGTAATAACATTTAAAAATAAAATGGGGCACACACATACACAACTAAACAAATTGCATCACTTTATAACCACATCTAAGATATCAAAAGAGGGAGAAGAGGGTTCTACGTCCTATTGCAATATCAAGGGAAACTGAAGCACTTGGAAATGCCTATCTACTCTGAATTCCTCCCAGGAAGGGCCCAGGATTTACCTCCCACCCCAGGTGAAGCCCCCGCCATGGGCAGAAAGGGAGCATCCTGGGAGCTGCTGGCGATGTGTGTGTCTGAGCAGCAGGGGCTGGTCTGCACCAGGCTCAGCCCTTGGTCTCCAGGAAGCCTGGACAGGAGATGAACCCAGCGCTCACCTGTACGATCCAGACAGGACGAATCTCCAGTCTGAGATGATGAACTTCTCCCGGATTCGGCCTGCGAATTTCCTGCCTGATTTGGCGCAGTACACCTCTCCCTCCACACTCCGGATGGAAATGTTCTGTCAGAAGGAAAGTCAAAGTGTCACTAATTATGTGTTTATAGATGTACATTTGGGCTATAGACTGAATGTTTGTGTCCCCCAATTCTATGTTGAAACCTAATCCCCAGTGTGATGGTGCAAGGAGGTGGGGCCTTTGGGATGTGCTCGGGTCATGATGGTGGTGCCCTCGCGAATGGGGTTCGTGCCCTTATAAAGGAGGCCCAAGAGAGCTGTCTCACTTCTTCTCCATGTGAGGACACAGGGAGAAGATGACCATTTATGAAACAAGAAATGGGCCCCCTCCAGACACTGAATCTGCCAGTGCCTTGTTCTTGGACCCCCCAGCCTCCAGAACTGTGAGGAATAAATTTCTATTGTTTATAAGCCATTCAGTCTATGGCATTCTGTCATAGCTGCTCAAATGGGCTAAGACAATTTGCACAGAAAAAAGTCTGGAAGAATGTTCACCAAGATATAAACATGTGTTATCTCTGGTTGGTGGGATTATGGGCCATTTAAAAAATTTTTGTTTTTAGAGACAGGGTCTTGCTCTGTTACCCAGGCTGGAGTTCAGTGGTGCTATCATAGTTCACTGCAGCCTCGAACTCCTGGGCTCAAGCAATCCTTCTGCCTCAGCCTCCCAACTAGCTGGGGCTATAGGCACATGCCACTGCACTTGGCTCTCATTTTAATTTTCTCTTGGCTGAATTGTCTAAATTTTCTTCGTTTTCCTGGCATCAGCTGGCAATGAATAAAAAGGGAAGAGGGTAGAATTCAAACAGGCAGCAAATAAAAGAAAGGCAGGGGCCGGATGCCCGTGGTGCCCCCAGTCTAGGCCTCCACTGACTACAAGAGGTCTGGCAGTTACTTGGAGGCAAGCCCAGAGCCCAGCTCTGCCTCGTAAGTGGCTTTAGTGACATGAGTCCCTGGCCCCAACCTGGTCAGAGGGAAGGCCCAGTGTAGCCGGAGCAGGGGGGTTGGCTTTGTGGAAGTCCCAATGGACCCTAGATTGTCCTGTGAAATTGAGTGTGCACAACCCAAATCATGGCTCTATTTGTCCCCTGCCTCCCACGCAGCACTCGTGGAGGGCTGGAGAAATGAAAGGGCAGGCGAAGTGTGAGAGTTTCTCTCAGGGTTAAGGCTGAGGGAGGTGGAAACTGCCAGGGTTCCACAGACGACTGCCTGTGGCTGGTCAGGCTCTGGGAAGGGCACCCGCAGTGCTACCTCCAGCGGCTATCCCTGGCCTCTCCACAGCTCTGTGAGATCTCGGGAGGAGGGGACACATCGCATTGTCCTGTGGTGAGCACAGGACTGTCAGGTGTGACTGCACGGGCCATGAAAGCAAGGCCGGTGCTGACTCTCTTGACCTGCTTCAATGGCCTTGTGCCAAGGAGGTATAATCCAAGTAACGTCAAGCAGACCCGGTAGGCAGAGGTCCTGAGGCCTGTGGCACCAAAACGGAGCCCTGAACTCAGCTGTATGGGTCAGTGCAGAGGGGAAGGGGGAAGGAGGAGGCCCAGCCCCCGTGCACCAAGAAGTCAGTGGGTTATGAGCAGAAGTGATGAAAACCTCTTCCAGGTCTGACCCTAGAAACACCTGCAGAATCCTCCAGCCCTCTCTTTCCCTGTAAGGCTAGCTTGGAGGCCACGTATTCCTTACGGTGTAGCTACGGGATGGAGGAGGGCCGTCTGACTTAGATAGAACTTTGAGCAAGAAACAAGCCTTTATTGTGTTAAGCTACTGAGACGGGGGCTGGGGGTGGCATTTGTTACCACAGCATAGCCTGTCCCACCTGGACTCACACAAGAACCCTTAGAGCTCTCAGTGGGTCGCCTACCTTGAGATGGCTGTCAGAGATCTGGACTTTATCACACATCTCCTGGAAGAGCTTCACACCCGCCTGGTCCAGGAGCACACAGACGAACACCCCGCGCTTGTTGGCTGCCTCTAGAAGGTCACAGAAGATCTCCACATCTGTGAACACATCCATCAGGATGACCAGGACCTGGGCCAGGGCAGAGGGCTCAGTTACCAGAAAAGTCAGGGCCAGGTGCTAACTGGTTTCAGCCAAACTTCCTAAGTCCCAGTGAGTCTGGGAGGGTTGCTCCTGTTGCTGCTGGGCCAGAGGGGAGAGGGCAGGGGTGGGGGAGGGCCTGACTGGGCAGGGTTCAAGGAAGGGAAGGGAGGCCCCTGTCCGTGTTCCGACCCCACCTCTGCAGCCCCACCACATATCCTTTGGCTCCTCTGCCCATTGATGGAGCGAGGAATGCGGAGGAGGAAGGGAGAAAGGCTAGAAAGAGGAGAGAAAACCAAGCACAGGCGTCTGCGCAGGTTGAGAAGAAAGGAATAAATTTAAGGTCATGGGTTCTCAGCAGCTCGGAGCTAGAAGGCACGCTATGGCCACTGCTTTTCAGCTGTTTTTAAGCCATGGACTCCTTGCCTCCCCCACGGAGACACCACACATGAACTAGACTAGAGCCAGCTGCCCCAGTGGGCTGGGGAAAGGGGTCCACTCCCCCAGCAGCTACGACATCGTCTGTGAGAGCAGAAACTGGGGAGGGGACTCCTAGCCATCCAGCAAAGAGGAGAAACATCTGTGTTCCTGCTGGCCAAGCATGCGTTCCTCCCCTTTTGCCAACAGTATGAGAAGCCCCTCTCCTCCACAGCCCATGTGGTTTGGATGGGTCTACTGCTGTCCCCTGATTGGATGTGGGGACAGCACATGACCAAATGAGAGCATGGCATCCCCAGTGATTGGTCCAGGGGTGGTCACATGATCTAAGTTATTCTAATGAGAGTCAGCCCAGGACTTTTGCCGGGACTCTTGGGAAAAGGAGACTTTTCTTTTTTTTTTTTTTTTTTTTGAGACAAAGTCTCACTCTATTGCCTGGGCTAGAGTGAGGAGACATTCTTTCCACGAAGTTGCTCGGCTGGCAGTAAGCTGTGGCGGCTGGCAACCATCTTGCTATCTC
>NW_012152840.1:7059946-7085815 GCF_000956105.1 Propithecus coquereli | reverse complement strand
GAGCTAGAAGGCACGCTATGGCCACTGCTTTTCAGCTGTTTTTAAGCCATGGACTCCTTGCCTCCCCCACGGAGGCACCACACATGAACTAGACTAGAGCCAGCTGCCCCAGTGGGCTGGGGAAAGGGGTCCACTCCCGCAGCAGCTACGACATCGTCTGTGAGAGCAGAAACTGGGGAGGGGACTCCTAGCCGTCCAGCAAAGGGGAGAAACATCTGTGTTCCTGCTGGCCAAGCATGCGTTCCTCCCCTTTTGCCAACAGTATGAGAAGCCCCTCTCCTCCACAGCCCACGTGGTTTGGATGGGTCTACTGCTGTCCCCTGATTGGATGTGGGGACAGCACATGACCAAATGAGAGCACTGCATCCCCAGTGATTGGACCAGGGGTGGTCACATGATCTAAGTTATTCTAATGAGAGTCAGCCCAGGACTTTTGCGGGGACTCTTGGGAAAAGGAGACTTTTCTTTTTTTTTTTTTTTTTTTTGAGACAGAGTCTCACTCTATTGCCTGGGCTAGAGTGAGGAGACATTCTTTCCACGAGGTTGCTCGGCTGGTAGTAAGCTGTGGCTGCTGGCAACCATCTTGCTATCTCCTTGGGAGAGCCAGCCTGAAAATGAAGCCAGTCCCATCATTTGGCCACCTGGTTCCTGTCAAGTCTGAAGCCAGTTCCACCCTTGACTTTTCCACCGTGGATGTCAATGAATGGTGCTCTTCTTAAGCTTGTAGGAATTTACTTTCTGTCACCCAGTCAAGAGTCTTTTCTACCACCTAAATTGTGATATATTGACAAGCAGAGAATGAGGCAGCCATTAAAAGTGCTATATATAATTGTTATGTAGAAGCTATAAGACACAGTGAAATGTTCATGGCTTGAAGTGAAACCTGCTGTATAATAAGAGCTCAAAAATGTGTGTTAACAATGAATCAAGTAGGAAAAAAAAAGCAACACAAAATGGTAGTGTGTCCACTATGACTGCCAGTGAGTGAATCTATGATTGCAGATACAGTCATGTGTCACTGAATGATGGGGATACGTTCTGAGAAATGCATCTCGTTAGGCAATGTCATCATTGTGTGAACATCCCAGAGTGTACTTACACAAACCCAGCTGGTACAGCTTACTGCAGACCTAGGCTATATGGTGTAGCCTATTTCTCCTAGGCTACAAACCCGTACAGCATGTTACTGTACTGAATACTGTAGGCAACTATAATACAATGGTAAGTATTTGTGTATCTAAACACATGTAAGCATAGAAAAGGTACAGTAAAAATACAGTATTATAATTTTATGGGACCACTGTCCCACTGTACATATATATATATATATATATGTATATATATTCCATTGTCGACCAAAACATTCTAATGCAATAGATAAGCAGGAGGCAAAAACTAGCAGTCATGTTAGGATGGGGGACTATGGCCATTTTCTTTCTTCAGCGTTACCTGTAATAATAATGTCCTACCATCTTTCTAGTAATTACAATATACTTTTTAAACCACCACCATCTGGGAAGTAACAGAAGAAAGAAGAGTGAGTCGCTGGCAGGCCAAGGAGATGACGGGTACCTACTTGGCGCCGACTTCCTGCTCAGTTGGTGTGGGTGGCTGGACAGGGGAGGGAACTGCTGAGAAATTGCTCACCGGGACAGGAGTCAGAAGGATGTTCTAATAATGAGGCAGCGATCCATTAGAACCACAGCCCTGCAATGACACCATCAAGTGCCTGCACACATTTACCCTAATGGCACTGAAAACAGCCAAGGCCTTCTCTCTTTGCTGAAAGAGAAATACCTGTTCTTCCAAGGTATTGACAAAAAGAAACAATTCTCTTCCTCCCCAGTAAGTCAGTAAATACTTCCAGCTCTATGCCAGTGAGTCACTGTTTCCCTGAGACAACTGAACAGAAAGGAGGCAGATATGGAAATACCCTGGCATCCCGATTTAACGGATGCTGGGAAATATAGGCTCACAATGTCCAGGTTTATCTCATTTGCTTCCTGGTGGCTTTGTCTCCTAGCTGGATTAGCTGGAGCCCAGTAACTGGTGTGGACCGCTCTTCTTCAGTCCCCTGCCTGCGTGTGCTCTTTTAGAGGGTGTAGCAGGTTGAATGATGTCCCCTCAAAAGATATGTCACATGCTAACCACCAGTACCTGTGGCCGTGACTTTGGAAAAGTTGTCTTTGCAGATATAATTAAGTAAAGGATCTCAAGATGAGATTATCCTGGACTATCCAGGGGGCCCTAAATCCGATGACAAGTGTCCTTATAAGAGACATCAGAAGAGAGACACAGGGAGAAGAGGAGGAAGCCATGTGAGGGACTGAGACTGGAATGGTGCAGCCACAAGCCACGAAATGCCTAGAGCCACCCACAGCTGGGAGAGGCCAGGAAGCCTCCTCTGCACAAGGCTTCATAGTGAGCACAGCCCCAATGACACCTTGATCTTGGACTTCTGGCCTCCAGAACTGTGGGAGAATCAATTTTTATTGTTTTAAGCCACCAAATGTGTGGTAACTTGTTACACGGTCCTAGAAAACTAATACAGAGGGGTAGCGCGAAATCCAGAGGAAAAGCAGCTATTAGGAGTCAGAAAACTTCGACTCTAGCAGGGGTGCTGCTGCTAACTAGCTGAGCGTCTTCAGACAAGTCGCTTAGCCTCTCTGGGCCTCAGTTTCTTTACCTGTAAAACACTGCACGATAATGGAGCATTAGCTCTCATGAAAGATGGGTCTAACGACAGCCCAGATAATACAAATAAAAGCACAGCACTAAAGTTGGTGATTTTAATATATGGTTAAAATATGACTATCATTTTACAGGCATTGTTTATGAGAAAGTGTGGGTAATGTTAGAATAACACAATGCAAGAGTTTTTTTGTTTGTTTTTGAAACAGAGTCTTGCTCTGTTGCCCTGGCTACAGTGCAGTGGTGTCAGAATACCTCACTGCAACCTCAAACTTTCCTGGGCTCAAGTGATTCTCCTGCTTCAGCCTCCCGAGTAGCTGGGACTAAAGACACATGCCACCACGTCTGGCTAACTTTTTCTATTTTTGGTGGAGACAGAGTCTCGCTCTTGTTCACGCTGGTCTCGAATTCCTGAACTCAAACGATCTGCCCGCCTGGGCCTCTCAGAGTGCTGGGATTACAGGCGTGAGCCACCGTGCCTTGCCGAGTATTGTTTTAATACAGGTATGGAAGAGGGTTCAAATCAGTGCCCACTCCTCTGTGGGCATAAACGAAAGAAACAGGGTAAGGAGGGCTGTGTCTTATAAGGTCACTTAGAGGGACAGGCACAGCGGGGTGGGGCTGGCTGAGAGGGAGAAGGAAGCACTTTCCACTTCCTTACTGGAGAAGGAAGGTCTGGAAGCAGAGCTCGGCAAGCTGCTCCAGGAGTCCCGAGCTTCGGTGAGATGGAGGGGCCTGGCCAGGGACAATACCCCCACACAGGCGCCTTCCTGGGAGGACCTCATATCCTGGCTGAGAACCCCTCACTTCCTGCTGCTGCTGGAAGGGCAGAGGGTGGGAGGGGAAGTGGGATTTTGGTCCTAGTGGGGCCACCACCCTTGATGGGACAGTTGTTTGGGGCAGTCAGCACCCCATCCCTGACTCTTGCTTTTGAGGGATGTGTAACAATGGCAGCAACTCTCTGCTGAGCACCGACTGTCAGCCGCGTTCGTTCGTCTCAGGGGCAGTACACAACACGAGAGCCCAGCTTCCCAGATGAGCCGGAGGTGCAGATGATTTGCCCAAAGCCCCACGGCTAGAATGCAGCGGGCTGTGCCCCAAACCCCAACCCAGGGCCCGCCTGCCAGCAGAATTCCACAAAGTCCCTGACTCTCACCACCCGCAGCTCTCTGGAAAGATGCTTTGAAGACAAACTATTAATAGGACGGAGCACGTGGCCCCCATGTCTCTTGCCCAAGTCACTATTCTCCTTAAAAGATAAATAACCCCAGTCCTTGCCTTTTCCTACACATAAGATACCATCTGATGAGGTTAGTGATTGTGCCTCCGTGATCTGTGACCAGATGTTCTCTTGCACACAAACTGTGATGTGATCTTGCACGGACTGAGCCTCCTCTGCTTGTCCGTAGCAGTGGCTGGAATCCCACGCGGAGCCGCGTGACAGACCTCTCCAACCGCTGCTCCCCAGCCGTGGGCCTCCGTCTATAGGCCTTGGTAAGACTTCTGAATAAAACTAATTTTAATTCTTTAGAAGCTTGATTTCTTTTTTCTTTAATGGATAATCAGATACAGTCTAAGGGGGGAGGAGAGGAACATTCCAGAAAAAGAGCAAAAATTCCAGTTCCCAGTTTCCCTTTGGGGAGTACAGTCCTGTCTTATCTTCACTTCAAATTCTCCACCGCCCTGGGCTTGCCGATACACGTCCCAGACTTCTGGTCTCAGGACCCCTTTCCACTCTTAAAAATTACTGATGATCTCAAAGAGCTTTTGTTAATGTGGATTATAGATATTGGTATTAAATATTTGCCATATTAGAAATCAAAACTGAAAATTCTTTCGAAATAGGTCTTTATTAGTTATTTAAAATATCCATAATAATCCCATTACATGTAAACACAAAATAACAGTTTTAATGGAAAAGAACTATATTTTCAAAACAACAAAAAGACAATGTGTAAAACAGCACTGTTTTCGCAAGTTTCTGTGATGTCTGCCTTCACTGAAAACAGCTTGCTTTCTCCTAGCTGCTTCTGCATCAGTCTGCTGGGATGGGTGGTTTGAGTGAGGTCTTTGGAGATGGTCCCGCCTCACACAGAGAAGAGGTTAGAAATAGCAGGGCCTCACTGGCTGCTGACAGGGCCCCAGGGCCCCTCAGGGACCCTCCATCACGCTGGGAAATGCTGCTCTCACTCTGGCCCAGTGTCACAGCTGCTGCCCGCCAGCCTGATCCTTGTTCCCACCCCTTACCACTCTCCAAAGGTTCAGTATCCCCAAGCTCTGGTCCCACCCTCTGCAGGACACACAAGCCCTCTCACACCTCCTGACCTTTGCATTTGACCCTCCCTAGGCCTAGGATTCCTTTCCCTTCCTTCTCTGCCCAGCAAACTCTTACTCAGCCTGGAGACTCAACTCCCTGAAGCCTGCCCGAGTCACCTCCCTCCATTCCCAGGCATGGAAGGTCGCCCAAGCCTGAGGCTGCCGCCCACTGACCTCTCCTCCCCCTGAAGGGGCAGGCAGTTGGCAGGCAGCTCCCCAGAGGTAGGGAGGCCTCTCGTTCCACTCTGCCACGCTGGGTGCACAGCCAGCCTGCAAATTGGGCTTTGTGCAATAAAGGCACTTGATCATGGAGGGAAGGAAGAAAAACTCCTGCTTCTTAGGCAATGGGACCTGCTCCAGACAACACCTGGCAGGCCGCTCCTGCAGTTTTTTCCCCTCTAGCCTCCTCTCGGGGCTGAGGCCCTAGGAGGGGGAGAATTCAAACCTATTATATGCGCTTCTCTCTACCTATGGGACAGCCTGGCTGGGATCCAGCTCCCCTGCCGTGACTGTGGGAGCAGGAGACCATCCCCGAGCCCTGTGTGTGTGTGCACGTGTGTGTGTGCACACGTGTGCTAGGGGATATCACAAGCTCTGCCTGCAGGAACCTGGTGGGAAACAGAACAGGTGATGCCCCAGTGGCCCAGGACAATAGGAAGTAGCCGGGCCTCGGTGAAAGGGACTCAGTGCTGGGAATTCTTACTTTTAGGTGAAATCTTCAGATTTTTAACTATTGTCCTAAATTCATAAGGTGCCATGTTGGTCAAAGGACATCTGCAGGCCTCAGGCCACCTTGCTGGGTGGGGGTGGGAGGAGAGGGACTCCGCCAGGGCACCGTGTCTCGCACGCCCTCACCTGGCACCCCAGCTCCTTCGGGGAGTCTCACTCGCCCTGTGAGCAGCTGTGGCTGAGAATTTCCCCAATGCCCTCGGCCCCACCCCTGGGGAGAGAGCACTGAAGCAGAGCAGGCACCCTCAGGAGCGGGTCCCTGGAGCCTGGAGGGACCTTGGCTGTCAGGGGAGCTCAGACATGGGGAGGTTGGGGGCTTGCCTGAGGTGGCGCAGCCAGCCCCGACCTCGAGGCAACGTGGACACTCCCGGCCACCTTCCGGAACCATCTGTCAGTTGCTAACACCGCCCTGTCACTGAAACATGACATACTGCTCTCAAGCAGCCCAGCCACACTAAAAGCCACGCTCCACCCATCGTTACCTTCCACTCAGTTTTCCAGAACTCCACTCCCTCCCTCCCCAACCCTGCACAACCTCCACAGCCTTGGAGGCTTTTTCTGTAACCTGCAAATTTCACACAGTATTGAACCAGGGGGGAATTCGGTCCCGAGACTGGGATCCTAGCAAAAAATAAGCTTAAATATTGGTGTGTTCTTTCATGTGAGTTCTTTTAAATGTAATAAAATAAATAAATGGAGTGGCAGAGACAGAATCTTTACAGACGATAAATTCCTTGGAGTCCATTCTCGCCCCTGCCCTCTGCAGCGCCAGAAGGGAGGGTGGGCAGGAACAGGGGTAGATGAGACCCCAGAGCACGAGCCCCTGCACCCATTCCCCAGCCGGCAGGAGGCAGCCACTGAAGGCTGGAGACTCTGGGGCGCTGGGAGAAGTGATCCGGCCTGACGTGGTGCCTGGAATTCTACCAGCCAAGCTCTGGTTTTGAGGGCCTTTCCCTCTTCTAAAGACACTTATTAAAATGTAAATACTCTAGGAGGGAGAGACCTTCTCTGCTGGCTACCCATCTGCTGCCTGGCCACTGGCTGGACTCGGGTGCCACGGGTCATTTGCGGGCAGACAGGTCTGAGCAGAGTCTGGGGGGACAGGGGCAAGTGTGTGCCCCAGCGGGGCCCCCTTCATTTGGAAGCACAGAGGCGGCTGCCAGAGCCGGCCTGGGGGATTCAGGAAAGGCTTCCCAAGAAAGAGGCCTTCATGCTGGGTCCTGGGTTGGGAGTCGGCAGCAGTGTTAGTCAAATGAAAAGCAGGAGAGGCAAGGGTGGTGGCCAGGGGGGAGGGAACTGCCCCTGCAAAGGCCTGGAGAGGGGAGCTGCAGGTTGCTCAGGAGGGTGGGTGGAGGTGGGAGGTGAGCCTGAGCCGGTGAGCTTGGGAGCCTTGCTAAGGAGTTTGATCTTCCCACCACGAGCATTTGGGAACCACTGAAGACTGTAAGCAGGGAAGGGACCAAGTTAAGAGTTGTCGCATAGGGAAAGGAGCTGGGTGGTCAGGGATGGAGATGGAAGAGGATGGCAGGGCAGGAAGCAGGTGCCAGGATTCTGGTGAGGGATGGTGCTGCCTGGACCCGGGGTGTGACAAGCAGGAATAGGAAATGAGCAATTCATTTTTTATTTACTTTATTTATTTATTTATTTTTGAGACAGAGTCTCACTCTGTTGCCCGGGCTAGAGTGCCATGGCATCAGCCTAGCTCACAGCAACCTCAAACTTCTGGCCTCAAACCATCCTCCTGCCTCAGCCTGCTGAGTAGCTAGGACTACAGGTGTGTACCATCATGCCCAGCTAATTTTTCTATTTTTAGTTGTTCAGCTAGTTTTTTTCCTTTTTTTTTTTTTTTGGTAGAGACAGGGTCTCACTCTTGCTTAGGCTGGTCTTGAACCCCTGACCTCAAACGATCCTCCTGCCTTGGCATCCCAAAGTGCTAGGATTATAGGCGTGAGCCACTGCACCTGGCCTGGGGTGAGCAGTTTAGAGCAGGGAAGAGAGCCATGCCCTGATCCAGCCTAGGCTGAAATCATGGGGACTCTGTCCCTGAGAGCAGGATGTACCCCCTCCCTGCTGCACCAACCCCCAATCCCCCTGCCCACGGCCAAGGAGACGTGGGCCCCGTCATGGCTACCTGGCTGGCCCGGGCGATGCAGCGGCGGATGAGGTCTCTGATGTTGCTGTGCTTGTCCGTCTGGAAGTACACGGTGGCACTGGACTTCTCCTTCAGATAGGGCTTCTCAGCGGAGGCCCAGGTGTGCAGCAGGGCCGGCTCACTGCCCTCCGAGGCCACGGGGAAGTAGGTGCCCGACTGCAGGGAGCAGGAGTCGAGTCCCTTAGGGCCTGTCTCGGCCCCTCCAGGGGGGTCTGGGGCACA
The DNA here is from genome assembly GCF_000956105.1 of Propithecus coquereli. Classification (NCBI taxonomy): domain Eukaryota; kingdom Metazoa; phylum Chordata; class Mammalia; order Primates; family Indriidae; genus Propithecus; species Propithecus coquereli. The sequence goes on along the minus strand of NW_012152840.1, from coordinate 7,077,705 downwards.
TGGGAGCTCCTTGGCCTGGGCCTGGATGTACTGGGCCTCCACCGAGGACAAGAAGTCCACCTCGCCCTCCTCGCTGAGCACCCGCCAGTAGGCCTCAAGACCCCCATCCAAGAGGGCATCGGTGGCCAGCCGAGCACTCTCATTGTCGCTGAAGTCAGCCCTGGCTGGCCGGACCCACTGACTCTTGACATCTTCCAGGCGTTTCCGGATCTTGCCCATGTGCCTGGGCCGGCTCATGCTGCCCTGTCCCTGGGCTGCGGTGGGGCTCTCGGGCTCTGTGGGATGTGCGGAGCTGGTGGGCCACACCGCGGAGGAGCGGGGCTCCCAGCACTGGCAGAGAAGTGATTTACCTCTGTCCTGAACAATGCTTCTCAGGGATCCTGCTCTGCAGCCAGGGATTGGCTTATCTCTGAGGGACACCTGCCCTGCCCCCGGGCCAGGAGGGCTGGCTCAGTCACTGCCTTGGCACAGTCAGCCATGGGATATTTCCTCTCCTCCCAGCCGCAGGGGGAGGTGAAGGTGAGCCGGCTTTCCCACCTGGTTTCACAACTCCAGGAGCCCGGAGCCCTCAGGCCTTCATTACCAGCAGGGAGCTACCCCCAGCACCTTCAGCCCAGCCGAGGAAGGGCCCGGAGCAGGGCCCGTGCCTCTGTCCCCTGGGCTCCTCGGCTCCATGATGGCTGGCTCAAAGACAAGAGTTTCCTGGTGGGGGAGGTGCTGTCCTGAGAGGCGCTCCTGTGAGGAGGGAGCTGGTGCAGGCCAGGGGGAGATGCTCACCGGGCCCCTCTTGTCCTTTGTCACACCTGAAGGCCCACCCTCTCTGGCCCATGAAAGGAGAGACTCTTACTATCTCCTGTAATGTACTTGTCATTGTCATGTTTGCACAGAGCCCACAAAGATGTCCAGTTCCAGGGCCAGCGCTGACCTGTTGGAAGCGGCTGCTTGGAACACCATCTCGAGAAGAATCCGAATCTGTGTCTAGGCCCATGTGTCCAGGGGACCCATCTGTCCTGGCACTGGAGGGGGAGGGGAGCACATGGGTTGGGGTTCTCTGAACACACGCTCTGAAGGGAATGACCACATTTTCTTTCCAGATCAGACCATGGCCTGACAGTGGGATGGGATATCTAGAATCCTCACTGTCTTTGACTGGGTTCTGCGGCAAACAGGCAGAGACTAGGATTCGAGCACCAGTAGTTCACTGGAAGGTGATTCCGAGAAGCGCAGAGAGGGGAGTGGGGAAGTGAGAGGGAAGAGAAGGACGCCACTCTAGGGTAAGATGATGAGCAGGTCACTGCCGTGGACACCTAAGGTTCATGGACATCTGTGGGGACATCTGGAGTTCAATCCTATGGGACCCTCTGGGTGACAGTATAGAATACTTCTGCGGGTTTTCCTACCCAAAGGGTGAGAAAGCTGCAGCATTTAGCTACAAACCCCCGTTTATCACTGGTGAGGGCTGCTCCCGGGGTTGCAAGTTCACCAAGCACAGCCGTGAAGCCAGAGAAAGCCGTGAGGCAGGGAGTGTCCAGTGCTCACCAGCGGAGACCGGCGCGGGAGTGGTGAGTAGCGGAGGGATGAAAGCAGGGCGTGACAGTATCTGCTCAGGAACCACAGTGGGAAGCGGGATTGCACGGTCTTCAGAGAGCCGGGTATGGCAGGAGGCAGATGTCTCAGTGGCGTATTGACTCTTTGGAGGAAAACGGGCATGAGCATCTGTCGCCCTACTGTGGCCCAGGCGGCTCAGTCCAGTAGTACAGCAGTGTTTTTTAAAACACGGTCCAAAGAGGAGGAAAGTAATTTGAAAGGAATTTCTTCTCTCTTTTGAAGGATGTTGAAGGAATCCACTCACAATCTTGGGCAACCGCCCTTCATTCTATTCTATCTCCTCCCTACAATCCCTGGAGCCTTAAAGAGGACAAACCCAGTAAACCTGCTCCCACCGCCTCCTTGGTGCCATGCCCTCTCTCTCTGCCTTCTGCCAACTCTTGTTTCTGAGATTGACATGAGCTTTTTCCCCCACTTCCTCTTCCCACCTTCCCTCCTCTCTGGTCTAGTCTGTGTCCCCCTTGGTCCATTCTCTGATTCTGCATCGCCCAGATCCAGTCCCCAGCCTAGTGAGACAGACTCAGGGGAGGGAGTAAAAATCCGTGGATTTGCTCTGCTCCCACGTGAACTCTCCAGCCTGGCTTCTCCTGCACTTAGCCATCATTGAGTGTTCTCTGCATGCTGGCTCCCTGTACTGAGGGAGAAATGGATTATTAGGCTTCATTTCGTAGAATAGGAAAGCAAGGCTCAGAGAGGTTGAGTAACTTGCCCAAGATCACACAGCTAATAAATGGCAGGGCCCAAGCACTGGAACCCCAGAGCCTACGTACTTTCCACTGTGCCAAGCTTCACTCGTTTTTTGTTTTTCCCATTCTCCTTCCCTTTCTACTCTCAAGCTTTACACATCCGCTTATTGGTTCCAGAATGTGTGTAGGGGAGAATTTAAAAAGTGGGTGGGTATTCTGGTGTTCTCCTCTCACCTGGACCTGATTTTCCTTCTTGGATGAATAAATGATTGAGTACCCCCCTGAGAGAGAGGTGGGTCTTTGTGGCCTGTAGGGACAATTTTCTTCCTATCCTTTTGCAGAGCAGCTCTTAAAAAAAAATAGAATCTTTCAGTGGGACCTTCTCCTGTAGACCCCTGCTTCTCCTGTTCCCAGCTCCTGGCCCTCACGCAGGCCCCAGAGATTCTGGCTGAGTCCTTAGAACAGTCAACAAACACACTGTATGTGTGGATACGACTCGTCCCCCAATCCCTGCACCTTGGCAGACATTATTAGCTGATCACAGAACTCTTTCCTAGTGGGCTGAGAGCTATGTCCTCATCTCTCTTTATAGGGATTGTCTTAATCTATTTTATGCTGCTATAACAGGACACCACAGCCTGGGTAATTTGTACTTCACAGACATTTATTTGGCTCATGGTTCTGGAGGCTGAGAAATCCAAGAGCATGGTGCCGGCATCTGGTGAGGCCTTCATGCTTTATCATCCCATGGCAGCAGGCGGAAGGGTGAGAGAGCAAGAAGGGGCCAAACTTGCTTTTACAACGAATGTGCTCCCACGATAATGACATTAAACTATTCATGAGGGCAGAATACTTGTGACCCAGTCACCCTTAATTATGCTCCACCTCCCAACACCGTTGCCTTGGGCATTAAGTTCCCAACATGTGACCTTTGGGGGACACATTCAAACTAGAGCAGGGATCAAAGAGAAGGCCTCACCTGGAAGGAATCTTGAAGGTACAGCAAGATCCCAGTTTACTGAATTTCTGATGAGAAAACCGTGGCTCAGAAAGGGGAAGTGACTGTTCTCAAAGTCACCCAGCTGGTTGGTGATTGTCATCAGCTTAGTCCTCATCCCTCCCCTACAGCCCAGCCCTGTGAAATGTCGTCACTCTGGCTGGGTGTGCTGGCGGCAATGGCAAACTCCCCTGCCCGGGATTGCACTTCTGAACCAGGAGGCACGTCCATGTGGTTACGGGCACTATGGATCACGGGGACTTTGCTTCTCTTCTCGCCTCCTATGGCCATCTCGAGTGTGGCTGTCTCCTATTCATGAGCTAATCCAGCAAGGAGGGGCACCGTGAGGAGCTGGGCTCCTATCAGCAAGTGAGTGGTGTCCTGAAAATTCCATTTATCTAGGGTAATATTTCTCAACTGTAGGCAATTTTGGCCCCCCACTTAGGGGACAGCTGGCAATGTGTGTAGACGTTTTTGGTTGTCACACTGGGGAGGGGGTGGTGTTGCTAACTGGTACAGGTGAGGTAAGCCAGGGATGCTGCCACATCCTATGATGCGTAGGACAGGCCCCACAACACAGAGCTACCTGGCCCAGAACATCAGCAGTGCTGACGCTGAGGAACACTGGTCCAGTGCCAGGCCTTCATGCATGGGTGACACCAACCTAGTGCCTGACACGGGAGATCCAGTTCCCTGCCTTTGTTCAGTCCCTTCCCTCAGCAGGAAGTCCTCGCCTCTGCCATGACAACTTACTCAAATCTTTCTCAGCCTCTGAGGTCTGTCTCGAATCCTACCTGTGCTGGGGAGCTTCCTTGGCACCTGCCAAGCGGCTGCAATTGTCCTCCTCTGAGTGAGCAAGGTGCTTGAAGAACATGTCTCAGGCAGTCTTGTCCCTTGAGTGGTGCTACGGCAAAAGGCTCACCTGGGCTTTGGCGTTGGGCACAACTGAGTCCGGACTGTGCCTGTGGTAATATGTGACCTTAGGTAGGTAATGTAGAGGACCTCGATGAACTTCGCTTTTCCAACCATACAAAACCAGCTGACATTTATGGAGCGTGTCCTGTGTGCTAGGTGCTGTTCTAAATGTTTTCCATGTGCTGACTCATTCAGTCCTCACGACAGCACTGTGAGTAAGTGCTAGCACCATCTGTTTCATGGATGGAGGAAATTGAGGCACAGAGGTGACCTCAAAGGGCGTGAGAGCTAAGGGAGCCGGACTGGGTGATCAATGAGCAAACCTCATCCAGTTTGCGCTTGGCTCTTTAGCCTGAGAGTGCCAATGTTTCTTCTGAGCTTTTTACATAGTCGATACACTGTCCAGCAATGTTATGTCTTGCCTTCTTTTTTGCTTAGCATTACTCAGAAATGTATTTTTCATATCATTAAAAATGTGCATGCTTCCCCCCTCCACATCTCCCCTTCTTTTTCTTCCTGACCAATTGAGTCCTAAAGTCATTGGGTTGTCAGAGCAAGGTGGGCGTCAGTGGTAGGGAAGGGGCTTGGTGGCTCAGAACAGGTGTCGGAGCCAGGCGAGGAGGTGCAGGAGGGCGAGGGGATGAGGGGATGTCCTCGCAGGGGGCAGTCGGAACCCAAGCAGGGCAAGGAGGGCGTCCACGCAGGGAGCGGGGCAGCCTGTAATGGGTGTCAGAGCTCGAGCTGGAAGAGGCAGGGGAGAGATGGGAGATTGGATAGATACAGGGGCAGTGATCAAACAAATAAATATATTAAGGATAATAGAAACCAGCTTTCTTACTGTCAGAGGAGGGAGTTACAAATACAGAAGGGACTCATTAGTGTTGAATATGAATTGGAGGTACTGATTTGTACTCAGTTTTCAATAGAGATAGATAAATTTAGAAATTAAAAAGTATATAAATTCTAATATGTAAACTATAGATAAATATATTTATAAATATATAAAATGAATTATATAAAAACATATGCCTGAAAAAAAACATATGCCTGTAATCCTAGCACTCTGGGAGGCCAAGGCGGGTGGATCATTTGAGCTCAGGAGTTCGAGACCAGCCTGAGCAAGAGTGAGACCCCGTCTCTACTAAAAATAGAAAGAAATTAATTGGACAACTAAAAATATATAGAAAAAATTAGCCGGGCATGGTGGCACATGCCTGTAGTCCCAGCTTCTCGGGAGGCTGAGGCAGGAGGATGGCTTGAGCCCAGGAGTTTGAGGTTGCTGTGAGCTAGGCTGATGTCACGGCACTTTAGCCCCGGCAACAAGTGAGACTCTGTCCCCCACCCCCCAAAAAATATATAAACATATCACATAAATATAAAAACATATATTCTCCAGTTCTGTCCACTGACAGCAATACTCCAACAGCAACGAACACACTTCAGAGCTCGGGCCTTCTTGGAGAAACGGCTGCTTTCATGTCGGGGGGCAGAGAAAGGACACAATAATCCTGGAACATCTTGTGCCAGAAAGCAAGGAAGAGCTCAAAGAATGATGAGAATGTGTCAAAAAAGACACAGAAGCTTACTTAATGGGGCTCCCACTGGCCAAACCAGGGATAATATGAGCATCAAAATGGCAATAAAGGATTATAATGCATGAAATAAAGTAGGAAACCACGAGTCCATACTGATACAAATAAATAAATATCATGAAAGTTTGAGAAGGAATGGGATATTTAAATAGTTTCAAACAAACTCCCCATAAAATATTTGATAATTACAAAGGGGAACAAGAAATTTGACAACACCGAAGCTTATCAGATGCGTCCCTAATCAAGTGGCCAAAGTGACCCTCATCAATAATGGGACAAACTGAAATCTTGAGTCACCTGATAGGATGCACTGAGATCACAGAATCACCTCCATGATACTCCTGGCAAAGACGAATGACCCGAATCTACTTATAAGGAAACATCAGGCAAAAAGGACATTCTACAAAGTTACTGCCGTCTCATCTCAAAAGCATCAGTCGTGAACACAGAGGGAGGTCGGGGCACTGTTCTATATTGAAGGAGACTAAAGAGTCCCGCTGACTAAATGAAATGTGTGATTTGGGCTGGACTCTTTGGCTATGAACGACATATTGGGACAGTTGGCAAAACTTGCATGGGATCTGAGGATTAAATGGTAGCAATTTACCCCTTTTGGTTTCCTGATTGTGGTGGCTGAATTGCAGTTTGTAGGAGAGAGTCCTAGCTTGTAGGAAACACAGGAAAAATGTTAGGGGTGATGGCACATTCTGTTGGCAGCTTACTCTCAATGGTTCAGAAGAAAGGAAATGCTTTGTACTGAGTTTACACCATTTCAATAAGCTTTTGATTTTTTAAGAAAAAATGGTTTTTAAAGGTGATGCCACAAGGAGGAAACAATCAGACAAATCCAGAATATGGGACAATGTGCATGGGCGAGGTTGCGGGGAGAGAACAACAGCAGAGACGTGGAGGAAGTGGGTAGTCCTGCTGCATACACTCCCCATCCTATCGTGGCCCGGGAATGCTTTTGTACATGAGGAAACTGAGGCACAGGGAGATTAAGTAAATTCTTCAAGGGCCCGATGGCAGAGCCTGGATTGACTTTGTCTCCGAAGCCCTTGCTCCTACCCGCAACCAGATCCCGTAATTGCTGGTTTAGGAGGCACTCTCCTCCTGCAGCCTGTGAACAGTGTGGGGTGGGTGTGGGGCCAGGTGAGGCGTGACTTAGCTTCTTGGCACTCCCAGTGCCTATCCCAGTTACAGCCGGCACATCATAGGCACTAAATCAATACGTGTTAAGTGAAAATATGGCTGAGTGCTCCTGAGTCACAGGCCAGCTCACACAGGTAGAATGTACACAAATAGGGTTCCAGAGCTGGTCCATGGGGCAGCCAGGGGCAGAGAGCCAGGGCTGTGGGCCCAGGAGCCTGGAGGAACAGGGTGCCTGCTTGACCTCCAGGAGCAGCTGCCACCCTCTTCCTGCCACTTTCCCATCAAGGCCTGCAGCAACACGAAACTTGTACGGTCTCATTACTCAGTGACCTGAGAAGTGCAATTAAGTTGAAAATTAGTTGGCATAATTAATTAGACGGGTAAATAGCTCCCTGTCAACACCAATCAATTCGTTCTGCATAAAATCAGCTTGGTGAAGGGAGGGCGAGGAGCCCCTGCAGCTTTGGCTTTGTTGGCAGGTAAAGGCATAGGGTGACAGCCGGGCACCCTAAACCTCACCCACCCAGAGGTCCTTCTACAGTTGCTTTTCATGGGAGCAGCTTCTCTGCAGAGCTTGGCGATTCCATCTCCAGCACCCAGCAAATCCACGGCGTGATGCCCGGCGGTCTGCAGCTGCAAACATCTCTGCTCTCTCTTTCCTGCTTCAGAGTCCCTGGTCCATTGCTCAGGATTTCTGACAGGCATAAAAACCATGGAGCTCCCATTTTTTGGCAAGTACATCTGCAGAAACTGTAAAAAAAATTAAAATACAACTTACATGCAATAAAATTTACTCTTGCTAGTGTACAGTTCTCTGAGTTTTGAGAAACACATACAGTCATGTAACCGTCACCACGATGAAGACATAGAACATTTCCATCACTGCAAAAAACTCCCCCTGCCCTTCTGTAGTCACCGCTTCTCCTACTCTCCTACACCTGGCAACCACTGATCGGTTATCTGTCCCTAAAATTCTGCCCATCCCAGAACATCATATAAACGGAACCATATAGTATAAACTTTTTGAGACTGGCTTCTTTCTCTTGGCATAATGCACTCGGGATTCATCCACACTGTGGCACGCGTCAGTAGCTAGCTACGTTTTGTCACTGAGTAGCATTTCAGTGCATGGATGTACCACAGTTTGTTTATCCAGTTGAAGGACGTTGGGTTGTTTCTAATTTGGAGTGTTTATGAATAAAACCACTGTTAATATTCATATACAGGTTTTTGTATGAACAGAAGTTTTAATTTCACTTGGGTAAATACCTAGAAGTGAGGTTGCTGGGTCTTACGGTAGGTGTAGGTATAACTTTGTAAGAAATTGTCAAACCATTTGCTAAAGTGCCTGTACCATTTTGTATCCCCATCAGCAATATAGGAGACTTCCAGCTGCTCCTTGTGTTTGCCAGGACATGAACTTTAAGACATGATAACATGCATTGCTGGTGACAGCAGGGCCAGTTACATAATTTTCAGGGCCCAATGCAAAATGAAATTGTGGGACCCCTGGCTCAAAGCAAAACAGAAAAATTTCATCAAATGTACTAAAACAGAAAGTTTTCCTTTCTTCTGCAGTCTTTCTCTTGACTTCTCATTGTGTTTTTTATTTGCTTTTTGATGTTTTAAATAAAGAAAAATTAAAATTCTTACCATGAATTTCACCATTCATCTTTATATTGTGGAATGCCTTTATATATGTGGAAATTTAAGTTTATTTGCATTTAAATGAAAATATGAAAACATTTAACTTGCACATAGGGATCTCTAAAATTACACAATTTATATTTTGTTTGTACATGCATATGTATTTCATCTTATCAGAAAGTGGGAATGCTGCACAAAACTAACTTTTCCATTTTTATTTCTTTTCTTTTTGTCTCGCTTTGTCTCCCCGGGTAGAGTGCCATGGCGTCAGCATGGCTCGCTGCAACCTCAAACTACTGAGCTCAAGCGATCCTCCCTCCTCGGCCCCCCAGCATGCTAGGATTACAGGCCGTATTTCACTTCTTGATGTGCACACATTCTACCAACACTCTCTACATTTGGCTGACTGAAGAGTAAGAAACGGCAGAACAGAAAAGCAACCATGGGTAGCCTTTTCTTTTTTTCCTCTTTCCTTCTATGCTGTCCTCTTGAGTGTGGTTTGCCAATCAATGCAGGGAAGCAAAACAAGTAAGGAAGTAGATAGTAGAATTCCTTGGGCATTTATGTTTCTTAGAATATCACTGCCTTTTTTCTGCATTTAAGACAAATTTTGGTTTGAACAGAAATTGTGGCTTCTCAGGTCTGTCGCCGCCACTAACTCATAGATATAAGACACTTACCTGTACTCACTTTGAGTTTTGATGACCTCCCATGTATTGTGGGTCCCCAGAATTTCGTTCTCGGGGGCATTGTGAACACTTTATGGGGAGGGGTCAGCAGGATACTGTTTACACCCCAGCACACATATCTCGTCTGGTGACACCACCATTGAGCTTCACTTACAAAACCCAAGTTCAGTGATCAAACCACTAAGAATTTCAAGACACTGACAACAGAGCATTAAACCAAGTGTGGGCTCACGCTGAGCATGGGCCCTGTGTGTGAGTCGCACACCCACGCAGCCAGCCCTGGGTCACAGGATGGGGAAATGAGTTTTCTCATATTTGTATTATTTGTGAAACAAAATTAAAACATTTTTTGTAATATAAAAAAATTCAATCTCTGAAATCCTATCTTTTTGGGATTTTTTTAAATGTCTATCTAACTTGTGGTTTATCTCTCTGGTGAAATTGTCTCTTTCTCTAGAATGAAGACCATAATTTCTGCTCTTTCGTGTCCAGCACAGCCCTGGCCCAGGCCAGGGACACATGAGAGCTCAGAAGGGACTGATTGGTTTTCAGAGAGGCTCACTGAAAGAAAATTGTTTCTCTACGCACAGTGTACTTGTGATACCACATATGTGGGGTTTTCTATGCAAAGCAGTTCTCCAATTCTCTGTGGACGCCAGCTGGGTGGCCTACAATTTGGTTCAATTCTGACATTCATTACCTGGACGTAGCACAGACTCCACAGGTTAAGGGCTCAGTCCCACAAGACACCAACTGTAAGTAGTGGGTCCCCGGGTTACCCACACTTCTGTCCAACTTGGCTATAAATCAGAGGCACCCACAACCCCAATTCAGGCTCAAAAATTTGCAATAACAGCTCACAGGACTCAGGGAAACACTTTACATAGGTTTATCAGATTATTATAAAGTATACAAATGAACAGCCAGATGAAAAGTTACGTAGGTAGGGTGAGGTCCAGAAGGGTCCCAAGCACAGGAGCTTCTGTCCCCGTGGAGTTGGGGTGACCACTCTCCTGACATGTGGATGTGTTCACCAACTGGGAAGGAAGCACTCTAAACTCAGCCATTTAGGGTGTTCATGGAGCCTCTCCCCTCCCCAGAGGGTGGGAGACCAGCTCCCTGAAGCTGTCTAGGGGCCCTCAGCCAACTGTCGTCTTATGATCACACAACAAAGTTCTCTTGTCACTCGGGAGACAAGGGTCTTAGAAGCTCTTGTATCAGGAACCAGAGACTAAGACCAAATATTAGAACAAAAGATGCTCCTATCACTCAGGAAATAATAAGTTTTAGGAGCCCTGTGCCAGGGACTGTAAGCAAAGACTAAATTTATCTTCCTTATTATGAATATATTATATCACTGTCTCATACACACTGCATTGGCTTTGTGTGGATGCTGGGGTGGGCAACAAGAGCACGAGGTCCTCCCCCCATACACACACAGCTGAGAGCGGGCAGGGGAGGAAGGCTGAAGATGTCAGATGGTAAAGGAAGGGACATGTAAGTAGCTCATCCCAGGAACAACTTGCTAACAACTTAGAGATGATCTCACAAATGGTATTATACATAGCTCTGGTTCAGGTCACCAAATGGTCAGAACCTGCCCAAGGTGGCCCTTGGGTTTGCTAGGGGTGATTGGAAGAACCCTCCCTTCAAGCTGGACTGGGAAACCCTTCACAGGACTCCACGCTGTCTTTTTCCCTTTGAAAATCATGCTATTGGCTTTTGTACTTCGTGTTTTAAATATTAATTATTCATTATAAAAATTTGGGAAAAACAGATAAGCCAAAAGAAATTAAATAAAATGAAAGAAAAAATAAAACATCTTCTGTAGCCACACCATAGGACATCAGAATTTTTAACATTTTTTTGTGCATTGTGGCAACGGTATAGACTAGATACCTCAGGGCCCACTGCAACCTCCCTCTTGTGTGATTTCCAAGGCATCTGAGAAGCTCAAAACTCCTTTTCCCAGCTCTCCCCAAAGCCAGAGCCCAGTGTGGCCCTGGGCTCTGGCAAGCAGGAGCTTCCTCACATGACTTGGAAGGTATAAAGAAATCCATACCTTCCATACCTTCCATACCTTCCATACCTTGGAAGGCATGAGAAATCCGAGCAGGCCACATGCACAGATTGGTTCTTCTCCAGCAGTGTAGGTGGGAGCAAATGCTGGTGTTAGGCTGTGTGTCGGGGGGAGGGTGGAGAGAGCAGGAATATTCCACTGGGACAGTCCCATAATGTGTCCACGCCTCCTCCTAGCTCGGTTGTCCTTGCTTTTGTGGCATCCAAGCATGGTTCCCTGGCCATCCTGGAAATTCTGTGGTGAATCGATACCCTGTAATAAATCCCTTTCTGCTTGACTAGCTAGAGTGGATTCTGTTGTCTATAAAGAACTCACTTGTTAGGCCTCAGCTTAACTCTTATCACCTCCTTCACAGCACTTACCACAATATGGAATTGGCTCATTTATAGATTGTTTACCTACCAATGTCCCCTAATGAGAGAGGAACCATAGCTGTCTTGTTCACCACTTTAATCCCAGTGGCAGCCCCATCGCAGCACTTGGTAAGTATCTGTTGAGTGAAACACGTGATCATGTTCCAGCAGCCCCTATCCCAAGGGAGGGCAGAATAGCAGCTTCAGCCTCTTCTGTGGACCAGGTGGGTTGTATGCCTTTTATGTGTACTGTACACCCACCCCCCAACTCTTGCTGACTGCTTCTTTTTGCAGAGAAAAGCAGTGTTCTAGAAGATTCTGGCTTGCACCCCTCTTTGGCTCTAGTGATTTAAAGACTGTAAGGGTTAATCAGCTCACTGTGGCCAATTCCCTGCTTCCCTGCAATGAGTAAAGACCTGCTCCATGGGGTATGTGTGTGTGTGTTAAGTGGGGACAGATTTCTGAACATAAAAAGATGGACAAACTCAGGATAGCAAACATACCACGCATTCATTCCACAAACACTCAATGAGCACCTACGCTGTTTGTATGCAGAGACTGCTGCAGTGTCTTGCTTCTGGGGCCCCAGACCGAGATCCTTTGGGCGCCCCAACCTTCCAGTAAATGCCACTTTGTATCAGATTTTCTCCCTTTGGCCATCAGACTGTCATCTAAATTAGTGAAGCCGGCCGGGCGCGGTGGCTCACGCCTGTAATCCTAGCATTCTGAGAGGCAGAGGCCGGTGGATTGTTTGAGCTCAGGAGTTCGAAACCATCCTGAGCAAGAGCGAGACCCCGTCTCTACTAAAATTAGAAAGAAATTAATTGGACAGCTAAAAATATATAGAAAAATTAGCCAGGCATGGTGGTGCATGCCTGTAGTCCCAGCTACTCGGGAGGCTGAGGCAGGAAGATCGCTTGAGCCCAGGAGTTTGAGGTTGCTGTGAGCTAGGCTGACGCCACGGCACTCTAGCCCGGGCAACAGAGTGAGACTCTGTCTCAATAAAAAAATAAATAAATAAATTAGTGAAGCCTCTAAGCCTTAAATTATGAGCCAGATGACGCAGCTGCCACAGCACAATTGTGCAATTTCAGGCACAAAAGCTATGTTTGAGATACAGGTGTGGGAGTAGATTTTTGTGATATGATTTGAAAGGACTGGTGCTTAGACAGCCCAGTCCCTGTATGCCAGGCAGGTAAGAACCATGACATCCATTATCTCTATGAAGCGGTCCCATGGCTCTGTGTCCCAACACAGCCTGGGGTGACAGGACACACACTGTGACCCCTGACATTACTGTTCCACCTGTTGGAACTACAGGCAAAACCACTGTCCTGTGCCAGGTCTGAACTTGGAAGGAGCAGGCCGAGCTCCTTGGGCCCCGGGGCTGCTGGGACCACACCCACCACCACCTGTCTCTGCTGTCAGTAGGAGGGAGTGGGAGGCCCTGGCAGGGGAGTGCTGTAACCCTTTCCTCTCCTCTGCTAGGTGACCTCGCTGTCCTACCCGCCCAGTATATGGGGGTGGGTAATGGTCTTAGAGTCCATTCCTGGACAGTTCATGGAAAGGCCGTCTTGGTTACAGAAATCAGAGCCTGCACACCTTTGGAACTAGGAAATAAATCTTTGATCAGATTAAAACCAGGGGATAAAGAAATGAATCAACTACAGTCCCTGCTCTCAAGAAAAGACAGGCCTGGCGCTCGGGCAGGTGGAGCTACAGATGGAATTGGAACCTCTGGCTAAAGTGTGGTCCTGTTTCTCCAGTATTACCTCAATGAGCAGGGAAATCAGGTCTTCGTGCTGAAGAAATTTGACCCTATGGGACAACAGATCTGCTCAGCCCACGCGGCTTGGTTCTCCCTAGACAAGAAATACTTGTGACACAGAGTCACCCTCAATACACTCTTCAATTGTTTTCTGAGGGTCCCTTAAATTTCATGTTTCTTCTGCTGCCTGCTACCCCTTGGAGATTCTGTAACCAAACTCTTCTGTCTGTGAGCCATGAAGTCATTTTACCAGCCATGGTCTTTGGAATCTAGTCTCATGATGGCCTTTGATCATGTGAGGCAGTTGTGGTGGCCACCTCCAGAAGGGGAACAAGTGTGACTCCTTTTTTCTACATTTTAGATTACTGCCAGGTTACTAAAGATGAAATGATTTTTAAAAAGGCCAAGCCAAGCCATTACCATATAATGTAAGAAACGTTCCTTGTAGTCATGAAATGCTCAGATGCTAAGGGCCCACCGTGGGCTCTGCACAGGGGTGCAGCGTGGCCCCTGCTGTGGAGGTGCCTGTGGTCTGGTGGGACAGGCAGCAATTAAGAAATCGTGACACTGTCCCATGGTGAGCGTTGAGGCCAGGGGAGTGCGGGGCATGAAGGCGTAGAGCAGGGAGGCCTCCCTGCGGTCCCGGTAGACAGCAGCAGGACAGCAGTCATTAGCTGTCAGGCCCAGGGAACGGGGTGTCTGATGTGGGTGGGGGTGGGGACAGGAGATGTGCTAAGAGGTCAGCCCTCAGGGGCACGCGAGGACCTTGGCTTCTATTTCATGGGCAGTGGCAGCTACTGAGGCTGTTAAGCAGGACACAGACCAGGTCAGATCAGCCTTTGTAACAGTGGGCAGCTGGCCATGGAATGGGGACAGGAGAGTCCCTCAGGGAACATCTGGGCCTACAGAGGTGCGGCCTTCCCCCTCGGTGCGCTGTCAGCACGTTGCAGAGCGATGGCTCTCGGACGCTTCCAACAGCAACAGGCTGACTCACACCGCGCCGTCCACTTGTTGAGTTAAAAACCGAGCTGGGAGGACCGTGGCCTTCCGCTGCCCCTGACAGATGACTAAAGAACTGCCGGCTGCTTCCCGTAGGGCACGTCTGAAGAAAATCCTCCTCCTCACTCCCAACATCCGGGCTCCCTGGGCCTCCCTTGACTTGCCCAGCTGACGCGTCCCAGCAGAATAACGAGACGAGACACTTGGGCCCCCAGCCAAGTCCTGCCCCTTACCAAGGCCCAGCGGGGAAGGGCCAGGGAAACCTTGGCCGCGGCCCAGAGTACCCCAGGAGAACTGAGGCCCCCAAAGGCCGTTTCTCCCCGGACTCCTTCCTTCCCTGGCAACCTTTCCCCTCACCCAGCCTCTTGACTTTTTGTCTTTATTTATTTTTCCTTTATTTACTCATTTTTAAGCCTCTATAATCACATGAACTCTCTCTACTTTTATTTTAAGCAGAGAGAACGGGAAAGGAGGGGTGGGGGTCCCAGTGTGCATAGACTCTGGAACTGACCTCTCCTGAGGTCCCTCCCGCTGGCGTGGTCACAGCAGAGAACTGTCTGGGGAAAGGCTGTGGCGCGGCCAGGCCAGATGCAGCCTGAAGTTTGGTTGTGATCCCTGCCAAGTGACCTGTGTGGGGAGAGAAGTGTAGGGAGAGGTGAAAATAGATGAAAGTCCCCGCTTATAACAGCTGTGGCCACCCTGGCTCAGACCAGGCCACCATCCTCCGGGCTTCTGGTCTTCACCTTCAGGTACACAGAGAATTCCGTATGTGCCCCCGGGTGAAACGGCAAACCTGCGTGATTCCAGGACAGAATATATTTTTTGGCTACTCCCAAGTTCCTCAGACTTCTGCAGTCAGGTACATGCACAAGAATGTTCACTGCAGTATTTGTTACTAGTTGAGAAGAATTAGATGTTCTAGAATCAGAAGACCTAGGGCAGCTAAGGGCTACCATAACAAAGTGCCACAGACTGGGTGGCTTAAACAGATATTTATTCTCTCACGATTCAGTCCAAGATCCAATATTCAGTCCAAGAAGCCCAAGATCAAGGTGTTGGCAGGGTTGGTTTCTTCCGAGGCCTCTCTCCTTGGCTTGGAGGTGGCTGTCTTCCTCCTGTGTCTTCACACGGTCTTCCCTCTGTGTGTGTCTGTGTCCTAATCTCCTCTTCTCAGAGACACTCTTGCTGTTACTAAGGACAGGGAATATCATATGTCTTGGCAGGTAGAGAGTGATAGTCTGTTGTTAAGTGGAAAAAGTAAGTCACAGAACTGTAAGTACAGCAGGATCCCGTTTACAGACCTAAAATCCAAGCGTTTATTTTCCTATTTGTGCTTAGGAAGACTATGCACGGGGATTAGGGGTGAGGGTGAGTTGTGGGGACTTTACTTGTGTACGTGTAGCACATTGGATTACTGTTCCCAACTCTTTCCTCCTCCCCTTTGTCCTGGGACTCTACCCCCTCTCCCACTGCCCCAGTGATGTTGAACTTGGCCATGTGACTTGCGTGGGCCAATGGGATTGTGATGGACATACCCACAGCAGGGACCTTACATGTGCTTGCTGGGTGTGGCTTGGTCTCCGGGGGCTGCTGTCAGTCACTCTGTGAGAAGAATGTGCCTTAGTGAGTGGCTGGTCTGAGAACAAAGACAAGAGGAGCAGCGGAACCCAACCTGAGCCCAGCTGATCCACAGACCAGTGAGCAAGAAAAAGACATGCTCCCCTGATGCTGAGAGGAGTCAAACACAAAAAGACAAATACTGCATGATTCCACTTACATGGAATATCTACAGTAGGTAAATTCATACAGATTGAAAGTAGATTAGAGGTTACCAGGGGCTGGGAGAGGGGCAAGGGGGAGTTATTACTTAATGGGTAGAGAGTTTCTGTTTGGGATGATAAAACAGTTTTGGAATTCGGTAGTGATGGTTTTACAACACTGTGAATGTACTTAGAGCCACTGAATTTTACACTTAAAAATGGTTAAAGTGGTACATTTTATGCACATATATTTACTAAAATTTAAAAAATAATATAATATAAGCAAACCTATTTAATTGTACACTTTTTGATTTTTTATTTTAAAAATATGTAATGCTCAAAATTCTTGCACAGGGACCATGCTAATCTTCTCCGTATTGTTTCAGATTTAGTACGTGTGCTGTGGAAGCGAGCACTAATTGTACACTTTAAATGGGCGAATCGTATAGTATGGGAATTATATCCCAATAAACCCGTTTTAAAAAAAAGAAAAAGAAAAACACATGCTGGTTGTGTAAGCCATTAAGTTCTGACTGGTGCAGAGATAGCTATCTCATACAGTATGTATGTATGCATGTATTTTATAATGCTTACATATTATTTGTGTAATAGAAAATATGCAAAAATGATTTATTGGGTTCCCCCAAACAGGCCCTTCTTTCCTGTTTTCCTCCCTGGTGGTGGCACCAGGACGTTTCTGGACATTGCTCATCCCAATCTGGGGTGACTCTCGGCTTCTCTTGACAGTTGACCAGACCCAAGTCCTGGCTGACTCTGTGGAATGTGTCTCCACTTGGCTCCCTCTAGACCTCTGCAGCCACCTGCCAGGATGTGTTGTCACCGCCCTGAGCCTGAATTGTTGCCCGGGTTTCCCAGGTAGTCCCTGCCTGGGTTCATCCAGCACCACGGAAGATGAATCACTCTCAGGTTTCCACTAAGCTCCCCTGCAGAGCCAGCCCTGAGCCCCCCACCCAGCACACACACACACACACACACACACACACACACACGCACACGCACACGCACACACAGGCACACACACTCAAACACTCTTCCCACTCTATAAAATGGGATTACAACAGCCTCTACTGCCTGTCAGATACAATCTAAACCCCATCAAATGCCACTTGGACATGTACCCCAGAGGTACATGAAGACATCCCAGGAAGAACTTTCCTAAAATTGATTGGCTGGAGAGAGAGCTGCTCTACCCCACAGGATCGTGCTACTTAGCTGTGAAAACTTCCAGCACCACAAATAAAGGGAATGTTCAATTCAAAACATTGATTTAGAAGTTGAGAAAGTAAAAGACTCTAAAGACTTACTAATTACTGTGGCTTCCAATTCAAAACTGAAAGAGGACCCAACCATGCCAATAGATTGATGAGAGTAATTTCTGATAAGTGATTCTTAGTATATAACCTGAAATGTGTCTAAGGGATTGTTTTGGTGCTGCAACAAAACTTTTTCCATTTTTTTTTAATTCTTCATGTGAAGGTTTCTCAGCATTGAT
>NW_012152840.1:7022373-7058667 GCF_000956105.1 Propithecus coquereli | reverse complement strand
GGAGGAGGGCGGGGAAGGAGGCAGTTGCGAAGGAAATGAGGATCAGGTTTTCGCCCAGGAGGTATCCTCTGACCTGGCTGATGAAGGCCAAGAAGATCTCCGAGTCACAACAAGGCGGCCCGAGGGTCGGCAGGGCGTGCCAGTGGGTACAGCTGGTGCAAAGGCCCGGAGGCGGCATGGGCTGCTTGTGGCGGCGCAGGCGCGGCCTGAAACCCTTGGGTCGCCTGCCAGTCCTCGGCCTCACTGCCCGCAGGAGCCTCTGTATGCGGCCCCACTCCCTCGCCTGCGACCCTGGTGGCATGTGACACTGACCACCCTTTATTCCGGACTCAATCGGTGCGCACCCAGCCCCCAGCTGCCCCCAGAGCATCGGTGAAGTGCCACGCGAGCTTCATCCAGGCTGTTAAGGAAGCGTGTGTGTGTGTGTGTGTGTGTGTGTGTGTGTGTGTTGTTGTCCTGGATGGCTCAGAAAAGTCTTTAAAAATTGGTGGCACATTTATTTAAAAGATGGAGGCACTTTATGGAGCGAAATATTTGCACCGTGTGCCTCCCCCGCCCCCAACTCATGCTCTGTCCGCCTTCCATAAACAGGTCTGGGTGGCGGTGGCCTCCTCAGCGTCGGGGCCCAGCCGGGGACCCGCTTGCGTTGGTAAGCAGAGTGTCCCGAGTCCGACCGGAGTAGCCGGGTCAGAGGCCCGAACCTGCGCTCGGCGGCGGCCACCTCCCCGCGCAGCGTCCCCTGGCGGCCGCGAGGCTCAGCCAGGCCGGGAAGTGACCGCGCCGAGGTGGCCCAGGGCCGGATTGGAGAAGCCCCCCGTGGCAGCCTGCCCCTCGGTCTCCTCTTCTTCCCCTCCTCTTCACCCCTCTTCCCTTCTTCCTTTTCCTCCTCTTCCTCCCCCTCTCGCTCCCTCCTCCTTTTTCTCCTTCCTGGTTCCTGCAGTTTGTCTTTTGAATTGATCTATTTAAACATTTAAATAGGTTAATCCCAGAAAAACTGTCAGCCAAATCCCCAAATTGAGGGACATTCTACAAAATACCTGACCAGTGCTCCTCAAAACCCGCAAGGTCATCAAAACCAAGGAAGGTCTTGAGAAACTGTCACAGCCAAGGGAGACATGACCTCGGAGTGTAATGTGGGCTCTCACATGGGATCCTGGAACAGAAGAAAGGACATCTGGTGAAAACTGAGGCCACCTGAATCAGAATGGACTTTAGTTAATAACGTATCAACAGTGTTTATTGCTTGCAACAAACGACCAGACCAATGCAAGATGTTAATAATATGGGAAACTGCGGGCTTTATGGAAGCTCTTATCTTTGCAATTTCTCTGTGAATCTAAACTGTTCAAAAAATAAAGTTTATTTTTTCAAAATAAACTTTTGAAATGAAGAAATTTTTATTTCTTCATCTCACCTCTGCCCCCAGCCATGCAGTTTCCATCCCTCAACGTATTAATCATTGATCTTAGGTTTTTGTGTATCCTTTCAGAGATTCGGTGTGCAAATACTAGCAAATACAAACATCGCGCCTTTGTAGCACGTCCTATACTCAGTTCTGCAATCGTCCTTCACTCATTTCATTTTACAACATAGAGCGTCCCTTGGTTTTGCTTACACCCTGGACAGACTGTCATTCCTGTAGCCAGTTCCCTGTGGATGGACACTGGGCTGTTTCCAATTTTTTTTTTCCATTCAAACACGACTCCAGAGAATAACCGTGCACGTGGCTTGCCAGTCGTGGGACTGCTAGACCCGCGAGTGGTCAGTTTGTGACTGTGGTAGACAGGACCCGGAGATCTGGGTGAAACTGCGACATCTAGGTGACACCCCAAGTCCGCAGTGTGCAGGGGCCGCCCCAGCAACCGAACCCTGGGTCGTCGCCCCTGTGCGGGATTCCCGCGGGGGAGTGGGCGCGGGAGCGTCCCCGAGGGCGGGTGCCAGCTCGAGGTCCGGGGACGGGCCCACCCCCCATCCTCCTCCCAGGCCCCTCGGTCCGCTGCTCCCCCGGCTGCACCTGTCCGGAAACTCCCGCTCCTTCCCGCTCTGGGAGGTCGGGCGCCCCCACTCCCCGACCATCCACTGCAGGGGGCTCGCCCTAAATGTAGCGAGATTCCCCTTCCCCCCAAGGACGGCTTCCGCCCGCCCCGCCAGCAATTCTGGTGCCTGCTGTCCAGAAACTATTCTCTCCACCTCCTTACACTGCTATTTGCCCCCTTAGCAACCCACCTCATCTCCCAAATTCTGGGCGATTTAAAAAATTTCCCTCCACATTTTCTAGGGCAAAACTTCAGCTCAAACAGAGACGCCGGCATAACTGCACGGGAACATCCCACGCGCACCACCCGGTCTGCATCAACGGGCGCCGGGTCCC
Organism: Propithecus coquereli; assembly: GCF_000956105.1. Taxonomy (NCBI): domain Eukaryota; kingdom Metazoa; phylum Chordata; class Mammalia; order Primates; family Indriidae; genus Propithecus; species Propithecus coquereli. The sequence continues at coordinate 7,056,296 of NW_012152840.1, read as the reverse complement.
TGCAGCGCCCGGTCCTCGCTCGGACGCACTTCAGACCGGCGCCCCCCGGCGGACCCCCCAGAGCTTCTGCGTGCCTGTCCCCGGCTGGGGTTAGCCCTAATTTACTTTTTCAAAGGTGAAATTTGTGTACCGCGAAATATACAGATCTTCAGTGTGCCATAGTCTGGCTGGTTTTAGATAGCACGTGTAAGAGTATTTGGTTAATAGTTACGTACTTTAACATGTTTTGGGGGAAAAAACCCTTACCCGGTTCCATTTAAGACAGTGACAAGAAGTTTCCTTTAACAATGAATGTATTTAAATGAGCTCATGTAAAGGGCTGGGAGAAGGGGGTGAGAAAGGGAAGGCACCACCCAGGTGCCCTGCCAGAGCCCGGACGCCTCCAAGAGCGGCCCCCGCCGAGGAGCTCTGGGCGGCCGTGGAACCTGGGGCGCCGGGACGAGGCTGGGGACCCGCTGGGTCAGAGGTACGCGCTGCCTGTGTGTCTGTGTTTTCAAATCATTATGCATCTGCGCTCCCGACCCGACTCCTTGAGGCTGGCACTGCCCCAGTGAACGCAGCACCCAGCACCCGGTACCTGTTAGGTACCTAGTAAGTGTTTCACGAGCTCACGAGTGTGCAAACGCTCTGTAAGCACTCTGCAAAAATAAGAGTTCACAACAATAGCAGGAAATCCCCCATGACCCCCTGCCGCGTGCAGCGTTGGCAAGCCCTCCGTGGTGTTTGTAGATGGATAAACAGACGGATAGGCGGAAGAAGACCGGAGGGCAGGTGTGCAGGTCCAGAGGGACGCCGGGGACTTAGAATTCCAAGTGTCCGGGATCAGGAATACGGCAGTTGTAGGAATAAAACTGCGCATGCACAATGGCAGAGCCGTGTAGTCTCATTACTCTCTGAGCGGAAGAACTTTCTAGGTGCCTCGTTAGCGCAGTAGGTAGCGCGTCAGTCTCATAATCTGAAGGTCGTGAGTTCGATCCTCACACGGGGCACAATACTTTTGTTCGCTCTCAGTCCTTACTGTGACCTGTCGGAAAAACGGGTTTTGTTTGTTTGTCCGAGTTGGGGGCTGATGTTAAGGGAAGACTTAGGGGAAAGGCTTTCCTGGGCCGACTGAGCCGGGACCGGGGAGACCCTAAGGAAGCAACCTGCCAACGCCATCCTCGCGCTGCTGCCGGGGGTGCACAGGACGGAGTGCCCGTCAGGCCCTGGAGGTACCCGAGGACCATCCGTTCTGCCCTTGAGCACTGGCCGTCGCGGGGAGGCGCACAGCCCCGGGTTAGGCCGGGAGCCCCGGTGCTCACAGTCCAGGAGGGCGCCTGGAGCGCAGCCGAGTTCAAGGCCCTCTGGCGAAGGCAGCACAGGAGTGGCTGGGGAACACGGTGCGGGGCGGCGGCGGGTGCGGGCGGGGAGGGGGGCCGGATTGATGAGAGGTCGGACAGTGGAGGGCACTGAACCCATGGTGAGGAGTTTGGGCTGTGGAGCTGCGAAGTGGCGGTTCACGATAGGGTCTAGGGGAGAGGGCTCCCAGGGGAGTCACGCAGGGGGCACACCACACGCCAGGGGCTGTGCGAGACTGCGAGTGAAACAGGTGCTGCAACTGCAGCCCTCACCTATTAAGTTCCTGATATCCAGCCATTCTCAAAGATCCATCTCCTCCCAGCACAGGTCAAATAGCAAGTTAAATTGAGATGGGATAGCTAAACTAGCCCTTCATCTTTCAGCTTTTTGACGGTGGCACTGATCTCTACAACTCCCCCAGGGATAATTGCGGTAATATTTTATACTATTTCATTCCTAGGCACAGTGCAGTCAATTATCAATAGCTCCAAATCCTTTACTACTACTACTACTTCCCTGCTGCCTTTGACTGTAAATGGATATCTGATGGATTAATGCTGCCACTTGGCCTCTGCTACCGCTAAGTCCCATTGTCCTCACTGAAACCAGCGAGCATATCAGTGGTAGCATCTCTCACCATCACGTATGGCTCATTACAGGAGCCACCGCAGAGCTTTTCAGTTTTGCAGATACTCCCTCACTCAGGGCCTTCACGGGGGGAAGTGTCTTTTGGGCCCAGAGCAAAGGTGAGTGAGAAGGCCACGTGTGATAAATCCACTCCCACATTCCTATGTCCCTAAGCCTTTGGATACCTTCATCTGCATCATGCTGGGGAACTTCTGGCATCTCAATCTCATTAAATAGAGGCCAACACTGAGTCCCCATTTCTGTCAACTACCCATGTAAACTACAGGGCCACTCCAGGTGCGTGAGTGTGGCAGTTAGCAATTCATGGCTTCTCAGCTCCAAACTCCCCCTTCAGTGCCTGCTCTGCAATGCCCGACTGCACTCTTCAAGCATTTCTCCTACGGTGCATGACGTTGAGCTGTCAGCAGAGGCTGCTGGAGGGTGCCGCAAGAGGAATGGGACTTCTCTTTCTGGCCCCAATCTGCTGTTTTGCGTATTTTTGTCCTGCTTCAAAGCCCATTAGCGGTGCGTGTGCACTGGGGACATCCAGTGGTGCTCTGCTCCAGCCATGTGCCCAGAGCACACAAACTCTCTTCAGGCCTTCATGGCCCCAGCCCGGTGACCACTTCACTGGAGTCGTCCCAGTATGGACACTGGCATCTTCCAGGTCTCATGTCTGCAGCACCACCCTGAAGTGCTCTGAGCACCTGCCTGCCAGTCTTGGTTTGCCTGTGCCCAAGGGTGGTTACCCGTGGCCCTCGAAACATGGACAATGTGCCTGCCGGGCTGTATACCATCCTGACAAGCAGGGGCCTGATGCTGGGACTCCCTGTGCACTGCCACCCACCAGCCTTGGATTGCCTGTGCCCAGGAGAACTGTTTCCTGCTGCCGGGGGACGTAGACTAGCTGTGGCCTGGACAACTCTGAGACTCTCTCCACTATCCAGTGGTCCGCAACCCACTTCTCTGAGACAAGGTCTGAACCTGAGCCTTGGGGAGGGACGGGTCTCCCTTCCAAGTTCATCCTTCCTTGAGTTCTCTCCCTCAGTCCTAGGTAATCTTTAGAGCTCTCTATCTTTATAGTTGCTGCCTGTCATAATTTAGTATGTCTTTATATTAAACTGTACCTGTTCTACTTATCGTGTGGCTTGTCTCCTGATTGGACCCAGACTGATACAATGAGGTTAAACATTAAATCCAGACTCTCTGCTAAATGTACCTAGTCCTTATTAAGCACCCAAGTCCTAATTTATTAATAAATTAAGCCTTATGCAGTCCTTGCAGTCATCAACTGCTGTAACGGTCAACGTGTAATCACTGTGGAAAGGCCTTCAGCAAATGCTCAAATCTTGCTCAATATCAGAGTTCATACAAGAGAAAAATCGTATGAATGTTAATAAATGTGAAAAGGCCTCTAACCAAATAGTAACTTATTCAACACCGTGGAATTCATACTGGAAAGAACACTCTTTAAGTGCAGTCGAATGTGGAGAGAGATTTGGCTGAAGCCCAACATTCAGCCAACATTGTACAATCTGGACCAGAGAGAAACCTTATGAATATAATAAATATGAAAAGGCAGGCCTTTAATGACCACTCTTCTTTAACAAAGTCAAGGGAATACTGGAGAGAAACTTTTTGAATGTAGCCAGTGTGTAAAGAATTTTAGCCAAGCTCAACACTTATTCAATCCCAGAGGATTCACATTATAAAGAAACTGAAGTAAGATTGAGGATATAATGTTAAGAAGCAGGAAGAGATAATCAGAAATGTATTTCATATATTTCATTAAATGTGATAACCTTTGAAATGCCAACCAAACACACATGACCAAAGAGATTCAGCCAAGTATCTGAAATCTGCTAAGGCAGTGACTTCTTCAACTGGGAGCAATGTAGGCTCAGAAAACTGGAAGAAAGTGAAAAAGAGAACTTCTTCATTTGGTTGAGAGTATTCGCAACTCATGTTCACTTAATGAACAAAAACTTTTTAAAATCATGAACTATTATAATACTATTAGTATATAAAAAAGAGGGGTTTTGTGTGTGTGTGTGTTTAAGTGTAGCTGCAAAACCAATCTGAGTAGATGTAAATTCTAGTAAAAGAGGACCTGAAACAGAGGTAAAAACCCTGGTGACAGACAGCTGATTCTGGCTGGCAGAATCACAGTATTTTAGAATTTAAATGCTTTTAGATGAGCAAGCAATTTCTAGTTCACCAAAGTTCCCGTCACACCCTATATATTGTAAATCCTGTGACTCCTGTTGCCAAACACACACCACTTTGGCTCATGAAGGGATGTTTGTAACCAACTGAAAACATACAGAAAATTAGGCTGAGAAAACTAGTCTTGGGAAACCAATGCCTTGCATAGTGCCAGGATATCACTTTAGGACTCTGCCTGTTGGATAAAAGAAAGCACTCTGCTTACTGAAAATATTTGGTTCAACATAAGATTATGTCTTGTGACCCCAGAAAAAAGAATTACTACTATGTATTACACACTTACTATATGTCAAGCACTGGACCAGGAACTTTATACACTGATCTTGTGTAATCCTCATAAAGTTTATGAGCTATTTCTACCTTCCTTTTAGAAATGGGGAGAGTAAGGTCATGGGCAGCCCTACTGTGGTGCTGTGAGGCAGAGAGGGGGAGAGAGACGGAGAGCTGTTGGTGCCGCCAGGAGAAGCTGGAGAGGCAGGGTCAGAGATGGGGATGTTATGAGCACAGTGGGTCACTGCAAAGAGGAGGTCCTGCTGTCGGGGGGCCAGGAAGACCGGAATTTAGGCTGATCCACACTGTCGTGCTCCACAGTTGCTCCTGAGATCTCTCAGTCCAAGTTGTATACTTGTTGAGATCATTTCCTGTTTTCTATTTCTCCATTTATCTTTAAAATAAACCTTCATCAACTAAAGTGACTGAAGTTTATGCTGGTCTTTGCAACCTGAAAGCCTAACATAACTTTAATAGTTTCCAAACATTTTTATTGTGAAAAGTTTAAGAAGCCATTTACAAGCCAAAAATTAGAATTAAATAAAACACATAATTATGGACACATTTTTCTGTACAAAAGGCCGATCTTTATAGGAATTTTAAATAAACAATCTAAAAATCAGTGTCACTGATTGCAAAATAGGTATCTCTGTGACTATCTTAAGGCAACACGCCTTCTATGTAGCCAAAAGACCAGGGGTTTGACATCTGTTACGAGCCTGGGCGGTGAGTCTCTGGCGAAGATTTCTTACTTTCTTGATAAGATCCTGTCCTGTAGTGTCCCATTCTATCGTTCTTCGATTTAAAGAAACTTGAAAACAAAATTTAAAATTAACAAAAGTTGAATTTTCTGATGTTAGCAATGACACGGCATTTATTTTAAAGATAAACTCGTTGTAAAAATCAGTAATGAAATGAATATTCTAAAAACGAAATTTCTTAAACAAAAAGCCTAACATTACCTGGCCCTACATGGTTTCTTTTATAAGCTAAATATTTATTAGTTGAACAAGATGAATGCTATCAGAGAACTTACCTGCTTTTGGTTACTTAGCATTTTTAAAATTTAGTATACAAACAATCTTAAATTAGGAACAAAGTTTGTCTAAGACAGAATTTGCGTTCTTTGCAACAGTGAGCTTCCTTACTGTAATCCTTAATGGCAATGACAAAAGGCATTCCAAGTCACAAAACTGTGAAATGCATACCAAGACTACTTTTCTAATAATTAAATAAAAATAAATGCTTTTAATATCAGCTAATACTGGGAGAGTCCAGAATCAAGATTAAAATATTACAATGAGTCCAAGAGTTAACAGCTGTTTCATACTGATTTAGAGGGGCTAGTAAATCCTGCAATTTGGAAAGAAAAAAAAATCACCTTAAAAATATACTTCTCTGTAATTTAGATACATATTCAAAGAGTCAGCCTCAATTTCTAAAAAACTATTTTTTCCCTAAAGGAATACAACTTTTATGCTTTGTGTTTTGCTGCCAAATAACCTAAACTTACCAAATGTCCGTCACTCCATTTTGAAATTTAGAATTATCTAGTTAAAAATTTAAGTTCTGATGTGTCAGAATAGAGACTAGTTGAGAATCTCTTGTATTTCATTTGATTCACAAATGGCTTTTTGGTTTAATTCATATTCTAGCCCAGAAATTTAGAGATGCATATAAAAGTAAAAATTAGCAAAAATATTTTACACAACACTGGAATCTCATGGCCTGTTATTAGATACATTTCTTACAAAGCTTGCCTTTGGGGACCTTGTATAAAAGTTCATTCTTCTAAAAGATCTTGTTAAATTCTGCTTCATCTATCTGGCAGTTTGATTTAAAAAGTTGGTTGAAAGAAAGTCTAATAGTTTGCTGTCCCTTCTTCCCTTTTCAAAATAAATAATATGCTTTACTGGGAAAATTGTTAGCTTCTTTCTGGCCAAATGCTGTGATTACGTTTCCATAAGATGTTTCCACCCTGTCCCTTCCAAAAATAAACAAAAGCCCCAGTGAATCAAGTCTGGGGGTCCAAAGGCAACTCATCAGTACAAAGCCATTTTGCTGTCAGCAGTTCTGCTGTGGGCTGGCCCAGATTCCATCAGAGTGCCCAGAGCGAGCCCAGCCCATATGAACAGAGTCAAGAGAATTCAATTCTGTAATAGCTTTGAAAAATAACACAGCAATTTTCTTTTCACAAGGATGTCAAAATAGTTATGAATCTCATATTATCAACTTAGTTAGTGACAGACTTCTGTTAGAGCCTCCAACTATTCTTTGGGGCAGCAGTGCTGGTGCTAAAGAAACAGAGAAGCATTAGCAATATTCAGCAAATTTCCTTTACTTGAAATTTGGTCTATATCCAGTTTTTCCCCCAGCTGAAAATATGAGAGAATCTTGCCGTCTCCATTTTGGGATTTTCATAATTAATGCCCGGGGAAAATGGCATCCGCATTCTATAAATATAATTCAAGCCACAATTTTGCTTAACTACTGCTAAATTTAAAATGACAGAAGCATCCCCAACTCATGGATATTAAAAAGTAAAATAAAATAAAATAAATAAAATGACAGAAGAAATCTTTCTTGCTTATCAACTTACTGTGTGCTGAGGGATCCATTTCAGAAATGTCATTTAATTGTGAGGTTCTAGGCAAACAGCTTGAGGCCACCTGTTCATTTTGGAACCTTGGTGCTTCTGTTATAAAAGCAAGGAGATAAAAATGATGTTTGGGAGTGAGTTATTAATTCCAAATGGTGTCTAGTAAATTAAAATTGCCAAGGATAGTTAAAAACTCCTTTCTTTTCTACTATTCTGAGAAGAATGCTGTAACCATTCAAAAGACAAGGGAAGTGTAGTTAGTGAGAATTAAGAGCTGAGCTGAGCTTTTTTCTCGATTGGAGCTGTTGTATTTTTGCCCCCTCGAACTCCTGGGCTCAGCTTCCTGAGTAGCTGGGATTACAGGTTTGGGCCACCATGTCCAGCTGGAGCTGTTTTTTTTTTTTAACAGTCTTCCCTCCTCAGTTCGCCCTCTCCCACTAAAAAGGGTAACCAGTGATTACCTTTTGGCTGAGCAATAATTTGAATAAAAGTGCTAAAATACACCTCAACGATTTATTCATAATAGATCACATTAAAAGAACGAATCTGTAATACCACAAAGAGAAAGGCACCCACGGACACTCACCTTTATTATACGGATTTGCAGTATGTTCTACAGCAGCACTTATCTCCTGATTTAAAAAACACTTTCTAGATGCATCTGACAGAGCAGCAGCTTTCTTTTCTGATCTCAGATGAAACTCTTTTTCTTCAGCTTCCTTCCACTAAATATAAATAAGTGGGAAAAAAAAGATAACATAAAAACTGTGGCAATGCATGCTCCTACAGTGGAATGAGCCCCTTCTGTTTTCTCTATTCCACTTTCCTCACATCCCCGTCGGGTACCTGGGGTCCCTGTGTTGGCCCAAGACTACTGAAGAATATTGAAAGCAGAGGCAGGTTTTACGGATTGCTCAGTACCTCAGAGTGCCACAAAGCACACATCTACATCTCAGCTGCTGTTGAAATAATAATTCATTTTGATAGATTTCAAATTGCAAACCTTATGAGAGTAAGCTAGTTTTGTCTTAATGGCAATTGAGTTGTATTTAATGTGAATGCTATACTAAATTTAATAATAAAGTCTACAAAATTCAGAGAATGAATTCTTTGCCCAGCTCTGGTCCACATGATGACCACAAGGAAGTATTAGCCCTTATTTTCTTCTCCATAAAATAAGAAATTAGCTCAGAGGGTAGCTAAAATAATAAATTTAAAATACTACACAACTCCTAAAGTTTGCCAATGTTCTAGAAATGCTACAGCTTTTACATGGAAACACATATATAACTCGTATATGTTATAGAAATACTAATGCATTAAATAAACAAAAACCTTAAAGAATCACAAAATAGAAATGCCAGCAAGGACCACAGAGATCCATCCCTTTTGCATTACCGATGAGTAATACTGAGCCTGAGCGATTTCCCAGGCCACTCAGTAGTCAAGTTAGCTTGAGAACCCAGAACACCAGACACAAAGAAGGATTTCTGCATAACATGAAAAGCCCTTACAATGATTCTGTCTACTCTCAGAAGCACCACTTTACCCAAAGTACAGTAGCACCTAATTTCACACAGTCTAGCCCTAGTGTCAGCAATCCTATTCTTAAAGGGGTGGGCTTCCACCACAACTTTCCTGAGAACAGCCTTGGTGTTCTGGGAATCACCTCCACTCTCCCTAAGCCTGTCTTTCCTTTCCTAGAAGGGAAGGGTTATAAGACAGGGCTCCAGGCCACTGGGATGGGGTAGGAGGAAATTGAACCTGGAATAGTGACTTGAAGGAAATATACTGTAAGCAGCTGTCATTCAGAATGGCATTATGATACAGCATCGGAAAGAAGAATGAACTAAAGCCAGTTGTCTAGATCTTGATCTCTCCCCAGCTCTTCAGTATCCTTAGCAAAGTACATGGTATCAGTGATAATTAACTACAAAGCATAGGTCCCACAGTTGTTGGGAAGATCAACCAAAAGATAACATATGTGTGACATACTCTTAGTTGCCTCCTCAAAATCCATTCTCCAATTCTTCTTTAGGAATAGAATCTTAATTTTATTTGGGATGATAATACCCCCAGCTAAAAATACTTTTCCCAGCATCCTTTGCAGCCAAATGTGGCTAGAAATATCATATGGGACTCCTGGAAAGGAGTTAAAAATGAGTTGACTCAGATGGGAGGTAGAGCACTTTATGCACTTGTGTCCTACCTTCTTCCTGCTGCCTCGATGTATGTGACGGCTGGAACTCCAGCTCTTGGATGGTAAGGTATCCTTGAGAATGAACGCCACACACCAAGAAGCAGTGCAGAAAGTTTGAAAGATGTCATTTCCCTGATGACCTTGAAGCCATGACACTAAACCTGGACTTGCCTACCTACTCCCAGACTACCCTTCTATCCTGTTTATAGTCACCGTTATTTTGGGTTTTGTTAGTAGCAGCTATGCACAATTTCTACCTATTCAAAATCTTTTACATTGTAAGTGTAAAGAATTAGACAAAGTAGTAATACTGTTCAATTAGCCAGAACAAATCCAGGAAGCTGAGAAGTTGAGGCACACTAATGTAAATGAGAAAGATGCTCCATCATTTTAGATAGCATCCATATTAGATGACTTCTCTGCAAAAAACCTATTAAAATTAGATTATCTTTTCCAACAAAAATGATTTGGTTAGATGCTTTTGCCATCTGCCTATGCTCTATTTCAAAATTTCAATGCTTAATAATAATAAAAAGCTTATAACACTATTACCTTCTTGGCTTCCTCCTCCAACATTGCATTTAATACCTCTGTTTCTTTCTTTCTGTTTTCCTGAAGGAGTTTGGCTACTTCCCGGTAACATTTACTTCGCTGTAGATCATCACATTTTTGTTTATATAAAGTTTGAATTTTCCAGTCATTATTTAGGCATGCTTGTTCAGCTTTTGCTATATTTTCTTTAATAACCTAAAAAAAGTTGTAAATATCAGAAACAAGGTAGGACTACATAAAATTATGGTATATCCATTCAACGTACCCAAGTGCCTGAGGCAGTTGTTCAGAACGCCGGCTGCATATTAGAATCACCTGAGAGTGTTTCAAACAGACTGACATCTGGGCCCCACCACAAATCAATTTTAAATCAATCTCTGGGGCGGCTGGATATTGGTACTGTAAAAAACAAACGAACAAAAACTATCCAGGTGATTCTAATGGAGAGCCAAGGGTGAAAACTTCTAAGCTAGAGGATGTGTAGGATTGAACAATTTCCATGTCTTCAACAGATTGAGGAGTCAAAAGAGCCCATTTTAACAGACTGGACAAAAGCCTATAAGAAAAAAATAGTGGAGTATTTTGGAAGAATCAGCTAAGAGACTGTTGTAGAACAGGTCTCCACCTGACACTATGCCTGGTTTTTGGAATAGGGCCAGACCCAGACACAAACCCATTTAATATTTTGTCACAGAGGTAATAGAGAAAGGTCTTCTTTGAAAGTCTCAATTTCTATTTCAAAACACTTAAGTCAGCATTTCTGAAAGGGTACTCCATAGGAAACTCTTTAAAATCAATGTGGGAAATTTTCTTAAAGATTCACAATGTACAATATCCTCAAATTTGGCATGAAACATATCTAACTTTAAGACAGCATTTCCAGCACTTATTTGACCACTCCCCATTTTACTGAATAATAGTTATCAATATTCCACAGAATATACTTTGGAAGTGCTAGCTTATATATAAAGCAGGGACCTGCTGTTTGCAATTTAATCCACTCAGGGATGATTTCTTAGGCAGAACAGAGTAGGACAGTATAATTTGTAAAGTTACTATTCTTTTGTATTTTCTTGTAAGTCCTAAAATTTCAAAGGGTATGAAAAATACATGTCTGTGACTGTCAATGGAGTAAGCACACTGTAAATAAAAGAAAGCAATGTGAGACAAGAAATGTGACAATTGAAGCAAATTAATTAACTCAACTTTACAGTGTAACTTCAATTTTGCTCTTTTAAAAGGGTAACAGATAGAAATTCCCCTGCGATGTATACACTAAATTTACCATATTTTTACCTTCTGAGTTTGTTGGATCTGACTTTGATCTGTTTCTACCAGTTTATGAAACATATGTTCTTCAAGATCCACTTTCCGTCTACAGACATCTGCATCTTCTCGCATTTCTTTTGCAACAGCTTCTTGATTTCTGGTAAGATTCTGTTAAAAAAAAACAATTTGTAAAAAAAAAAAATCACTGATTTATATAATAATGCCAGGACACAAAAATGACTTTTCTCTTTTCAGAATAGTCTTATGCACACAAAAACTGCAACATCTAATTTTCAAAGTAAACAGCAAGGAGTGGTGACATCAGTGAAAATGACAAAGGACGGATGTCTGAAAATTCCTCCATAAAAGCACTGAAAACACTGACAAAAATTGTCAAAATCAACTTTTTCAGAATTCTGGAAATTAACTGAACGCTTGTAGCAATCTGGGGGACACTTATTCATAAAAATGACTGAATCTCAGTAAGAAGAACAAGCTCTGTAACATTTTAGCTTGTGTTATTCCTACTCCCACCCCACTCCCAAGACTGGTCCTTGACCAGCTGCTGGGAGATAATCTCTAAACCCTTGGAATACCCTTTCTGATAGGAGTGTCTTTGTATACCTGGGGATTTAGGCCATGCCAGGCAGTTTATGCCAACAAGGTGACTTGGTAGGAGCCATAGGCCATGGCCCATGCTATATGCTACTTACTTATTTGACTTCTGGAAGGGCTGGAAAGAAAGTAACTAAAGTCAGCCACGTGGGTACTCCATGCCTACGTGACCCCCAATAAAACTCTGGACACCAAGGCTTGAGTGGGTTTGCCTGGTAGGCAACACTTGTACATACTATCAAACATGTTTGCAGGGAAAATTAAGTGCTCTCTGTACAACTCCATTGGGAGAGGAAAACTGGAAGCTTCTGCCTGGTCTCCCCTGTATTCTACCCTATGCGCCTTTTTCCTTCATTGATTTTATTCTGTATCCTTCTAGTGTAAGAAAATTTAACCATGAATATAAGAGTTTCTCTTGAGTTCTGATAGTCCCAGTGAATCAATGAACCCAAGGGTGGTCTTGAGGACCCCGACACAGATATATACATATTAGCTCATTTAATCCTCATAGCAAACTTTGCAAGACTAGTATTATGCCAGGGAGAAGGCGCATATATGTGAAAGAGAGACAAGAGACAGCAAGTAGACCTGACAAAACGAGGTCCTAGAAGATGATGAAGGGATAGGATCTGGATTACAGGTCAGTATTTATTTATTTATTTATTTTGTTTGTGCTTAATTTTTTTGTTAAAAAAAATTTATTTAAATTAGATATGAAATGCTGGGCTTGTATAGAGGTAATCGTAATATTGTCTGTTTTCTGGGACAATTTCTTTAGAAATAGACAGATTTAATCAACTAAATGTAAGAGATAAATTCGACAGGTAAAGTATTAATCACTAAAACTAATTTGAAAAAGGTGGTAGCAGCACATTATATCCAACTGATCAGATAAAGTTCAGGATTTCATAAGTTAGTTTTGTTGAGTAGTTTAACTCTTCTCTGACCCTACTGGTTTGCTTAAATAAACACTTCCTTCCAGGGATAGCAAAAAGGGATTAATAAACATTTAAATCTTCCTTCTTCTCTGATACACAGAAAGAAACTCAGCATAACTTCTGTGGCATTCTTGCCAGAAGTGCATAACTTGAATCTTATCATGAAGAAACAACAGATATATGCTAATTAAGGGACATTCCACAAGATATCTGGCCTATATGCTTCAAAAAATGTCAATGCCATGAAATGCAAAGAAAGATTCAGGAATAGTTCTCATTTAAAGGCGACTAAAGAGGCTGGGTGCAGTGGCTCGGGCCTGTAATCCTAGCACTCTAGGAGGCCCAGGTGGGAGGACTGTTTGAGCTCAAGAGTTTGAGACCAGCCTAAGCAAGAGTGAGACACCATCTCTACCAAAAATAGAAAAATTAGCTGGCTTCCTGGTGTGTGCTGGTAGCCCCAGCTACTGGGGAGGCTGAAGCAGGAGGATCTCTTGAGCCTAGGAGTTTGAGGTTGCCGTGAGGTATAATGATGCCACCGTACTCTACCCAGAGCAACAGAGTGAGACTCTGTCTCACAAAAAAAAAAAAAAGGAAATTGAACCTCACTCTCACCCCCTTCACATTAAAGAAAAAAGAACTAAAGGAGACTAAAGAGACATGACAACCAAAAATAGATAATCTTAGATTTTCTTTTGCTTTAAAGCACATTTTTAGGACAAGTGATCAAATCTGAAATATATCAGACAATATTATGTTAATTTATGATTGTGATAATTGTATTGTGGTTATGTAAGAAGATTAACTAGTTTTAGGAAATACACGCTGAAGTATTTAGGGGTAAAGGAGCATCATGACAGCAACTTACTGTTAAACAGTTCGGGGAAAAAAAAGCATACGTGTATACGAGAGAATAATAAAGCAAACTTAGCAAAAAATACTGGAAATTCTTAGTATTTTTCTTGCAAATTTTCTGTGAATTCTGAAATTAGGACCCCTGATTGCCACTACTCCACACTCCAAAAGAAAATACAGTAAAATGTAAACTTTAGCTTAGTCCAAATGAATTACATCTAATTCAAAATCACAGGAGACTTAGCCAAACTGTAAATCCCTTGCTCAGTTCTAGAAAAAATTCAGTGTGGAAACTTAAAGTGTTATAGATACGAATGGAGAATGCATGCTATATGTTTTGTCTTATTTAATTTGGACAATCATATGTTTACCTGTTATCAATTAGCAGTTATCATGAATTTCAAACTCAAAGTCTGACTTTAAGAGGGCTGAAGGGAGTGAAAAACTTATAGTTTCAACACTGAATAAATGAGTAACAAAATATTTTCCCAAATAATAAAAATTTATAATAACAAAACTCCTTTTTCTAGTGTTTTGAAAACTAAATTGTATGTACTAAGCAGATATTTGCTGATTTGATTCCAGAAGATTCAAATTTAAAGTACTTTACTGCTCTCACAATATTTACCTTTCAAGCTCCTTGTGAGGTGCTGGGATAATTCTGTAGTAACTATTACACAAATATAGGATAACTTAGTAAGATGGTAAAAGATGCTGATGCAAAATCTGGGGCTTACATATGGTGCTTCAGACACTAGACTAAGCTGCTAACAGAAACACAAATTAAAGAATTACAACAAACTATACATTCAGACATTTTGGCTATGTTACAATCCTAGATGATACTATATTCTACTTAAGAAGGGAATAAAATGAACATTTAAAAACAATCAATAAATACAGTCTAAAAAGGGTTTGTAAAAACCCTGCTTTTCTTATGTTGGAAATAACTGATTTATACCTTCTCATAAAGTCTTTTCTGTAATTCGAGTTCCAGCTGTCTCATTTCCAGGTCTTTGGCTGTGGTAGCAATTTCTTGATCTCTCATATGTACCTACGGCAGAACAACAAACTGTGAATACCAAAAAGAATTTACAAAATAATAAAGATTTAGTAATTTTGTAATCTGAACAATCACTGACAATATTTAAAACAACAGGAATTGGGACTGAGTGCAGTGGCTCAAGGCCTGTAATCCTAGCACTTTGGGAGGCCAAGGCAGGTAAGGATTGCTTAAAGGCCAGGAATTTGAGACCAGCCTGAGCAACACTGTGAGATTCTATCTCTACAAAAAGACTAGAAAAATTAGCCAGGCATGGTGGTGTGCACCTGTAGTCCTAGCTATTTGGTAGGCTGAGGCAGAAGGATCCCTTGAGCCTAGAAGTCTGAGGTTGCAATGAGCTGTGATCGGGCTACTGTACTCTAGCCTGGGCAACAGAGTGAGATCCTGTGTCAAAAAAGAAAGAAAAGGACTCAGGTTTTTGAAACCAGAGTAACTGATAACATATTAATATTCATTACAAAACCTGGGAATAAACTCTCAGTTAAAGTTAAATTTAATGTTTTAAAAAAGAAACCACAATTACCATATGCCCATCTAGACTGGGAGAAGCGATGGCAGTTCTTACCATATTATGGTAAACAACATTATGAGCAAACTTGAGCAATTTAAATTTGGGGTAGATTAAAAATATAGAATGTTTAATCTTATTAAATATAAAATTTATTTAAGGCTCTTCTTGATTAAACTTCTATACTTCTATAAGTTTGCTTTGACAACTAATAACTCCAGGTTTAAATTCATTGGGGACTGTTCAACTTACATGTGTTCTGTTCCAACTTAGTTAATTTAGAGTTCAAAATCTCCAAAATTTGATTACTTGGAAGCTTTTTACTCCTATATACTACAGGGGTTTGGATAAGGCACTCGCTAGACTGAAGAATCTTAGAAATCATTTTAAAGATTTGGCTGCCTAAAGCCTCAATTATTTTTAGGGATGAGAATAAAGTACACGATTATGTGTTTCAAACAAAACAAAACAACAAAAACTATAACCAATCAGCTATCTATCCTCATTCATTTATTCAGAAAACATTTAATGATTGCATTACTACCTGCATTCATAAGATAAAGTGTTATCAATTATGGTAAAAGACATGCTATCAAATACCTATAAAAAGAGAAACAGTCAAAATGAGAATATAGTTGAATGTACAAAGATATATATCCAAGGGGTAAAAGAAACCACAGACCAGGGCCCAGTTCAACTTAAGGAAGTACTGGCGAAGTGGCTAGCTCAAAGATGGGGATGTTTATTTGTATGAAGCAAGAGTAGTAATAATGCCAAGAGGTGGAGGAGAGGTTTGGCATAGCATATAATGCTTTTTAGGAATCTCAATTACAGAAGCTCTTTTGCATATGAATTTTCAGAGATACAAACAGCTATGTGCCAGAGCAAAAACCAGATCAGCTTTGCTTGCTGCTAACAGATGTTTGCAGTCACATGTACGTGTCACTTTGGACTTAAGCAGTCTTTCTTGGTGGAGCCTGAACTGTGAGAGGAGCCTTTTCAGTTTGGCAGTGTCAAGAGCACATCATCAGAACAGGCAGCTGACAGGACGGGAGGCTGGAAGAGTAGGCAGAGGCCAGATCATGTTGCTCAAAGGATTTTATAGGATTCTTAGACCAAAAAATGCCTTCTCTTATCTCAAAGTGGTTTGGAATAAAGACGAAGTTCTGAGCCTGTATTACTTTTGGGGAAGAACACACACTTTTCTAGATAATGAAATATCAAACTCATTCACTAGATGAGCTAATTAAAAGGGATCTTAGATTTTGAAAAGCAATGTAAAATTAATTAGCTTTAAACAAAACAAGAAGTACTATGCTATAAAAAGAGATAATAGATTTCTAATACAGGTGAATTAAAAATACTTTAAAAGACTTAAAAAACATTTAGTATTTTATCTAAAACTAGGTTTGAAACTCCCTAAATTACTGTATAAATTCAGGGCAATCCTAATAAAAATTCCGAGAGAATGGGGAGAGGTGGGAATTCAGAATGTGTTACAATTCTCAAAGTCTATTTGGAATGATAAGCATTTGAGAACACTGAGGAAAACTCTGAAAAGGAAGACAAATGAGGGGAATTAGGCCTAGTTATTAAAATACTACAAAACTACAGTCATTCAAAGAGTGTGGTGCTGCCTTAGATATAGAAAAAGGGAGGAGATCAAGTATGTAAGGGAATTTAATATGTAATAACCATCAGTTGGCAAATGACTTCGCTAATATCTAACAAATGGTATTGAGACAACTGACTTGCCTTTTGGAAAGTAAGCTTGGTCCCTAATTGATTCCTTACATTCAATTTTCAGACATATCAGGGTTGGCAAATTTTTTCATAAAGGGTCAGACAGTAAATATTTTAGGCTGTGTGGGTCATAGTTTCTGTCACCGCTATTCACCTCTGCCACTGTAGTGCAAAAGCAACTACAGAAGATATGTAAACAAATGAGTGGGAACTGTGTTCCAATAAAACATTATTTATAAACACTGACAATTTGAATTTCATATATATTTTTTAATTTAATTTCCATGTCATGAAATATTGCTGTCTGATTTTAAAGAAACATTCAAAATATTATAATCATTCTAGCTCATGACCCATACACAATAGGTGGTGGGCTGGATTAGGCTGGTGCACAGTAGTTTGCCGATCCCTGAGATACATCAAAGATCAAAAAAATAAGAGGAAAACATAAAACTAGAAGAAAATATGCCTATGTGGTACTACAACCTTAGAATGGGAGGGTCTTTGTAAACAGGACACAGAATCCAGAAGTCATAAAAGACTGATAACTTGATTGTCTAAAAGTTAATGTATTTTGTGTGACAAAAAAACGACACCATAAACATTAAGAAACACACACAGACCAGAGGAAAACACAACATAAAACCCTACACTGTATGGCAGCTACTAGCTACACGTGGCTTTTAAAATGTGACTAGTATAAACTTCGATGTGCTCTAAGTATAAAATGATATTGTATTTCAAAGCCTTAGTACAGAAAAAGGGATAAAATATATCATTAATAATGTTTTTATACTAATTACATTTTGAAATACTTTGCAAATATACTGAGTTAAATAAAATGTTACCAAAATTAATTTTGCTTATATCTTTTTACTTTATTAATGTGGCCACTAGAAAACTTAAAATTATATCTGTGCTCACATTTTATTTCTTTTGGACAATGCTGCCCCAAATGACACAAAGAGGCCCTATCAGTAAGAAAAAGACTAACTTGATAGAAAAATGGACAAATGTTATGTGTATATAATTTATCTTTTACAAATGGAAGATAAATAACTGAAGAGAGACTCGATGTCACTAGCAAAAAAACAGGCAAATTAAAATAGACTATTTGTCACCTATCTGCAGTGACAAATATTAAGACCGATGCACTCCAACATTGACTAGACTAGGGTATGGGTACTCATACACTTCAACCATCTTAAACTTCTTTTTTGGAGAACAATTTGGCATAACTTCAAATTTACTTAATAAAAGTATGTGTGCAAGTACTCAAAGATTTATACAATGTAGCAAAGTTTTATTTTTTTCAAAACACTACACCTAACCTAAGTGTCCAATAGCAAAGAATTAAATAAACTGTGGTATAATTCATACAATAGAATACTATGCAACCACAAAAAAGAGAAAGAGACACACATAAAACAATATGAAAAGATATTCAATATATATCATTTTTAAAAGGTCACAAAAACAGACTATATGAGAATAACCATCTCATTTTTGTATAAAGGAAAATATGAGTATAATTATTACCCTATTTATAGACACACACCTGCAAGGCTGTGTAATTAACCATTTTTAAACAGTGTTTCTCTGGGGAGAAAATGAGGAATAATGGAGAAAGCCCATTTTTAACTCCACATATTTTCTACTGGAAGTTCTTTTTATATTGGCCACGGATGAATTTTTTTTTTTTTTTTTTGAGACAGAGTCTCCCTCTGTTGCCCGGGCTAGAGTGCCGTGGCTTCAGCCTAGCTCACAGCAACCTCAAACTCCTGGGCTCAAGCAATCCTCCTGCCTCAGCCTCCCGAGTAGCTGGGACTACAGGCATGTGCCACCACGCCCGGCTAATTTTATATATATATATATTTTTAGTTGTCCAGCTAATTTCTTTCTATTTTTTTAGTAGAGATGGGGTCTGTCTCTTGCTCAGGCTGGTCTCGAACTCCTGAGCTCAAACGATCCGCCCGCCTCGGCCTCCCAGAGTGCTAGGATTACAGGCGTGAGCCACCACGCCCGGCCTAAATTTTTATATTAAAAAAGAATATGTCCCCTAATTAAGAATTAATGGTTAACTGATTGATATTTCTATTTTTAGAGAAATAGTTACCAAGGACACTCGTCAATTTGCCTAATTTTCCTGGCATTTCTTAAATATTTAACCATTAATGAAATATACAAGAGAATAAGAATAAATGAAGGGAAAAGTAAATAAAATAAAGGAGGCTATTAGTATTCGTATGGACTCTACAAATATTATTTAATTTGAAGGTGTTCATTACACTGAAATGACAATAAATATAGATGATGTATGAGTATTAAGATAATAAACCTTTCTTTCAATTTCATCATCCAGTCTTCTCAGTTCCATTTCTCGTTGATCCTGCTGAAGCTTCAGAAAACGCCTTCTTGCAGCATCTTGTAAGTGTATTTCCTTTATTTTCAGCTCTCTTTTCACAGCAGCTAGTCTTAAATACCAAATACATTAAGTGGAACAAATAAAGCATTTCCCAATATGGTTTAATTTTTTCTTAATTGCCGCCTGGTACCTATTTTGACAAACTTTTTCAATTTAACTGGTGCCACTGTAACATAACTGTTTATAATATATAAATGAAAGATGCCCAATTACACAAAGAAGTCTACGTTCATGAAGATGAGTGGTCCACATGCATTGGCTACCATTTTTACATTCAGACTTCTAACAGGTCTACCACTCAGGTCACTTCAATACAATTGATAGCCTTTATTTGAAGGAAGAATGCCAAAAAATATTCCAGTGTTACCAAAGATGATGTATGCTCATCCTGAGAATTTTAGTAGAAGGCTAATGGCTCAACTCGGTAATTCCCCCCCCCCTTTTTTTTGAGACAGGGTCTTGGCTCTGTTGCCCGGGCTAGAGTGCAGTGGTGTCATCACAGCTCACAGCAACTTCAAACTCCTGGGATCAAGCAATCCTCCTGCCTCAATGTCCTGAGTAGCTGGGACTATAGGTACACACCACCACACCCTCACCATTACTCCCAGCTAATTTTTCTATTTTTTTGTAGAGACAGGGTTTCACTCTTACTCAGGCTGGTCTCAAACTCCTGGCCTCAAGCAATCCTCCACCTTGGCCTCCCAAAGTGCTAAGATTACAGGTGTGAGCCACCATGTCAAGCCAGTAATTCTTTTTAACATATACTAGAAATCTGTTTCATAAAGTTCTACCCCAGAATAAGAATCAATAAACTTATAGAAGTGAGTTTCCCAACAAATAGGCTTAGTCTCAATGCTTATCCCATGACTTTGCTTAATTTAAACATTTTACCTTATTAACATACTTTTGTTTATTTATTTAAAAAAATCTTTTTAGAGGTGGGGGTGGGGTGCGGGGAGTCTCACTACGTTGCCCAGGCTGGCCTCAAACTTCTGGGCTAAAGTGATCCTCCAGAATAGCTGGGTCTACAGGTGCATGCGACCATACCTGGCTAACATACTTCTGAATAAGCATTTAACTCTTCTTCCCCTGTCCTCCAAAGTATTAAATGCATAATGAAACAATCATTTTATGGTACAATTGTCTTGTCACACAGGTATGTTTAAAACACAATTGAAAAAATTATACTCCACTAAAAGTGATTTACCCAACACTCTATTACAAAAAAGCATTTTTGCCCACTATAGAATGATGGTTCTAGGGCCGGGCATGGTGGCTGACTCCTGTAATCCCAGTACTTTGGGAGGCCGAGCTGGGAGGATTGCTTGAGCTCCAGAGTTCGACACTAGCTTGAGGAAGAGTGAGACCCTGTCTCTACAAAAAATAGAAAAATTAGCCAGGTGGGGGAGGCTGAGTCAGTAGGATCACTTGAGCTCAGGAGTTTGAGGTTGCAATGAGCTATGAAGACGACGCTGCACTCTAGCATGGGCAACAGAACAAGACTGTCTCAAAAAATCAAAACAAACAAACAAAAAGAATGATGGTTCTAAATAATGTCCTTCAATGTCATTAGATCTTGTATTACTTGTGAATAATCAGTGCAAAGTTATATTCAGTATAGCTTTAAAATTACATTTTCCTTTGCACTGATTATTCACGGGCCCCTTACGGAACTCCCAGACTGGTCATACGCGGATGGTCGCCCTGCTCCCCCAATGAAAGGCCAGCTTCGGAGACAAGCTGAAAGGGAGAAGTTTGCAAGACGAGTTGTACTGCTGTCACAGGAAATGGATGCTGGATTACAGGCATGGCAGCTCAGGCAGCAGGAGAAGTTGCAGGAAGAAGAAAGGAAGCAGAAAAATGCTCTTAAACCCAAAGGGGCTTCACTGAGGAGCCCACTTCCAACTCAATAAAAAGTAACTCTTGCCACCTTTTCCCAGCCTCTCCCTAGTTTTCTTTTCTATCACCTAGATGCCTCATCCCAGCCAGAAGAGGGCCTTTATGTTCCCCATCTGTCTTCAGGACAATAGATCCTGGACACCAGGAAGAACAGGCTGTAAGATCACTGCCTGGAAGGCTTGGATCAGTGCCCTCACTCGTGCCTCCATTCCAGTTCAGCTGAATCTTGCTCTAGGCTTTTTTACTCCCTTCTTTGCAGGCCATAGTACTGGCTCAACTATGAGCAATAGGCGCTCTGCAAACATGGCAAGGGGATAGCAGTTTTTCTGATTTTAGCCAGGCACTCAAGCCTTTAACAGCCCATACACAGCCCAGGCCATGTGCAGTTGGCATCTAATAAATGTTTTGATGAAAAAGGCAAAAAAAAAAAAAAAAAAAAAATTACATTTTCCTATATACCAGTTTTTGCAAAGAGGTATATAAAGATTGTTTTTATTAACTCAAATATTTGCTTAATGGAAATACTATAGCTGGATATACACTGTTGTTCCTAAAATGAAAAACTAAAAGAAAACAGAAATTATTCAACTAACTCTTACATCAAGATTTTTAAAAAAGTGATAAATCATACCTCTGTCTTTGTTGAATCATCTTCTCTTCCTCTTGTAAGAGCATTGCTCTTCTTGTTTCTTCAGCTTTACGAAGTAATTCTTGTTTCTGGTACCAAGTTTCATCTTCGACTCTTTGCTGGTCTACTTCAGCTTGCATATCTTCAACTGTCTGCCTTAAGTAGATAATATTTATTATGAAAACACAATCAAGAAAGCTGAGTAATTTAAGTCCAAGAACAACCAAAACACAAAATGTATACCTGATTAATGTGTCATCAGTTTTATTTCCATATGCAAGATTTAGCTATATTTAAAGTTATTTCTGGCCAGGTGTAGTGGCTCATGCCTGTAATCCTAGTATTCTGGAAGGCCAAGGCAGGAGGATTGGCTTGAGCTCAGGAGTTTGAGACCAGCCTGAGCAAGACTGAGACACCGTCTCTATTAAAAATAGAAAAATTAGCCAGATGTGGTGGTGTGCACCTGTCGTCCCAGCTACTGGGGAGGCTGAGGCAAGAGGATCCCTTGAGCCCAGGAGTTTGAGGTTGTAGTGAGCTACAATGACACCACTGTACTTTACCTAGGGCAACAGAGCGAGACTCTGTCTCAAAAAAAAAAAAAAAAAAAAGATACTTCTAGCCTTCCAATTCTGATTTTACAGAAATACTTAATATAAAAACTTTCTTATTTATGTTTATAATAGATTTCATTTCATCAAAGAACAACTACTCCATAATTACCTCTCTCTTAAGTAATCCAATTCATCATTCCTTATTCTTTCTCGTTCCTGTGTCTGATAGTCCACAATAAACTTTGGATATTGATTAAATACTGGATATTGCCCTTTTGTCAGTGCAACAAAAGCATCGAGCATGCTGTCTGGATGAATGTCAGTAGGCGTGGTCTCCATAAGACGATAAACTTCTCTAATCACAACGCTGATGTCCAGGTTATTCCGATGGTGAAAAAAATACTGTAAGAAAACTTGGTGTTTAAATAGAGATTTACCTAACAAAGCAGTTATCAGGTAGAATTAAAACAAGAGTTTGAAAATGTAAATGTGAATTTTGTCTTTCAAAATATTTTGACTTTTGCAAATTCACTGAGGTTTTCTTAACCCAAGTTTTAAAATGAAGACTCAATTTCCTATTTTCAAAATGTAATACAATTTCACAATCATATGAAATTCTGAAATAAAACTATTTACATTTTAGCTCAAAATGAAGGCTTCCATGACAATAGAAAAAGAATGCTTCAACTATGGAACACCTTTTCAGCTTGAATTTTTCCTTCACAATCTAGAATAAATAAATTATAAAATACTTGATTCTTTAAAAATGTCTGAAATGTTTCCTCATTATCTTGGCAGATCCAAATTCTAAAATATATATATTTTAGATATTTATATGTATGTATCATATGATCATGAAGTAAAAAGAAGTCACACACACACCAAAAACCCAATTAATTCATCCTGCTTACCCAAAAAGCCTCTCCTTTTCAAAACTACCTCTAATGTTTCTTTCAGTCACTTTCCTGGCAAGCCTCAAAACTCTGATTGTTACCATTTTGCACATGTAATAAGCATCCAGACCATCCCAGACCAGATGGGTCAGTGATAAGATCATTCAAGAATAAACAACTACTCAACTGTTAAACATCCTCTATGAAGACAAAAAGCACAAAATGCCAATATTATCATGATTCTTTTCTGAATCTATGATTTCAAGACTAACAGCCTGCTGTAATTGTTTAATTTCTACAAACTGTATTTAGTTCAGGGATGTGGTCTAATTTGATATCCATTATATCCCTACCACCTAGCACCAGTGCCTGACATACAACAGGCACCCGATAAATAAACGGATTTTTCAATTGAAATAACTGAAATTTGAGAAGCCCCTCTTAAAAATAAGGATATTTACCTCAAAATCATCTTTAAGATTACAGTTGAGCAAAGGAGCTCTAGAACATACGTTGTAGGCTACAACAGTCATCAGGAGAAATGAAGGATGGTTGGAAAAGACATTATCAAACAATTTGAGCCATTCTTCTCTTGTCAGTACTTCTGAGAACACAGTTTCAAGAAGAGGCCACGCATACAGCTAAAGTAAATAAGGAAAAATTTATTAGTTGTCTAAGGAAAAGTCAAAATAGAGTCATTGCTATTATAATATTCTCTTACATTTAAACTATGAAAATCATTGTATTAAATACATAATTATGAAAAGAACTACCTTAATTTGGACCCTTCTTTACAGACTTTCAGGAAGGCAGTTTAATGAAGAAAAAGAATGGAATAGTGTTAAAAATACAAAATGTAGTATGCTTTTTATTACCCTCCTTCAAGAAAATACTGTTTTATTTATACCAGAACCAATGTTAGCTTCCAAAGTAAGTTATGTTATTCTAAAAACCACATATTTCTTACCTGGGAAGTTACATCATGATCTACGAAGTGTTGCAGCAGTTGTTTGTCATGAAATGCCAAAACGTTTTCTATCATACTAAGAATATTGATAGGAGGATTAGGAAAATATTCAAACCAATGTTGACACCAATTGACTATGAAGGAAAAAAAAGGAAAATTTATCTTTAAATATCTTGCTTATCAAACCATTTTGCGATTCTTAAATGTATCTACTAGGCTGGGCGCGGTGGCTCATGCCTGTAATCCTAGCACTCTGGGAGGCCGAGGCGGGCGGATTGTTTGAGCTCAGGAGTTCGAGACCAGCCTGAGCAAGAGAGAGATCCCGTCTCTACTAAAAAAATAGAAAGAAATTATCTGGACAACTAAAAATATGTAGAAAAAACTAGCCGGGCATGGTGGCGCATGCCTGTAGTCCCAGCTACTCGGGAGGCTGAGGCAGGAGGATTGCTTGATCCCAGGAGTTTGAGGTTGCTGTGAGCTAGGCTGAAGCCACGGCACTCTAGCCCGGGCAACAGAGTGAGACTCTGTGTCAAAAAAAAAAAATAAAATAAAACAAATTCAACTTCCCAAAGTATTCCTGATCCAAGTTCCAGGGCATTCTGGTTCCTCCTGACTCCTGTTTTGTTCACTTCCTGATTAAAAAAATGGTCTTTTTAAAAAAGGTCCTTATTTAAGTTTTCATTAAATGTAATCAATGTTAACATACCGATCTCCTCAAATCTACTAAAATTTATACATAGTCAACATTAGATAAGCTTAGGAAAGATGTTCAAAATTATATTCTTACATATAGATAGCAATATATAGAAACATTTATCTCTATCCATTAAATGTTATGAGAATAAAAAAGTCCTCATATCTAAGAAAAGACTGATTGTTCTACAATCATAATAATAAGTAACCACCAGAACTGGTTTTAAATCTGTCTAATTGATCAATGACAATTTGTTTCAGTAAACTTGATTTTGAAAACCAACCAATAACAGCGGCATTCTTCGAAAGTCAGCTAGTCCAAGGTAGAACCCACTCCACTGAATAGGATTCTAAGGCTGACTTTAACTCACTTGCACTCCGTAATCAGTATAAACCCCTCATCCCAAATTCTTATCAAAAACCCTATATAAGATCAGTTTGTTTTGCTCAATGAGCCTATGTTTAACCTTTCCTTTACTTAATTATTAAATGCTGTTTTTTATTTCAAATATTGAGTTGTGGTTTCATTCTTTAATAAGATCTCCTATCTCAAATTAGCTAAAGAAGTCTTTATCAGAATAAAGACTTATATATGGATTATATATGGTTTACAAGGACTTTCCAATTCTGAATTTCCATTTATTTCCTTTATTACTGAGCATTTGAGTTAATAATTAAGTCATAAATAAAATCTTGCAAAGACTAAGCTTTTACAAATTCAAATTCTTTAAATTGCAGCTCTAAATTTTAAAAGGAAAATCTGGTTTAGCAACATTTACTAAGTATCTATTATGTCTCAGACACTGCTAGTTCTGGGAAACTAAAATGCCACACACAAACACAAAACCCTGATCATTATATTTAATCTTCATTAATAGAACAGTTTTCCATTAGCAAGAGGGAAACCCTGTTGTACAGTAACCATTTGCCTTCTCTTAAGTATTTTTATGCTGCTTTGATGCTACCACAAAAATATGGGTAGAGGACTTAGAGAGAGAACCAACAGAAAGCAAAATGAAGAGAATGATAATCATGTGAAGATTCTTTACTAAACCCAAAGACATTCTGCCTGGCTATAAAAGAGACTCTAAATAGTGTTTAAAAATGACTTTTATAAATATATTCCTAATTATACATAGAAGTGATTGTTTTCCTTCGAAGGAATATGTCGTCTTCTAGGTCCCAACTAGACTGTAAACCTAAAAGCCAAAACAATGGTGTATCCCAAAGAGTACCAACATTTAATTAAAGCTCATTCATTTTTTTTTTTATTTTAACCAGCTCCATAAGCAAGAAGGCTCATTCATTTTTTAAAAATTGTATTTACTTAAAAGCATTCAGAATGTCACCAAAACAGCTTCAACATTTTTTTTTTTTTGCAGTTACAGAATGGTATTCAGTTAACAGAACAATTATTTCTTATAAGTTGCATCAGAGACAACTGAGGATGAAAAAACTACCATGCCCTTAAATTTCTATGCTAATTTATAACCACCACACCATAATAGGCAAGGTTAGTGGCTATTAAAAATACTACCAGGAGAGGACTATTTAAAGACACATTTGGTGGTGTGTTGACTCTACAAAAAAAGACATGTACAGTCTGAAGACAAATCTTATGCAGTCTTAAATTTCAATTTTTTTCTTTAAAAGTTGTGTACAGGGTTGTTAAACGCTTTATAGACAAGAAAAAAAAAACTGCGCTAGAACCAACTTATTCCTCATCATCATCTACTTCATCTTTTTCCTTCTCTTTCTTTTCTTGCATTTTTCAGCCTCTTTTGCCACATCAGGCTTTCCTTTAGCTAGGTATGCAGTAACATCCTTTTCACATTTTCCCTTCAGCTTAGCAGCCTTCTTTCCATAAGGCTGCTTGTCACCTGCAACAGTGTCATTTCACATCTCTCCCAGTTTCTTTGCAACATTACCAATCGGTAGGCCAAATGTTCTCTGATTTCGGGGCGAAACTCAGCAGAGAACAAGAAAAATGCCAAAGGAGGCCTCTTGGGGTGCACTGGGATCCTTGAACTTCTTCGTTTCCCCTTCAAGGAGGGAGATAGGCTTTCGTTTCTCTTTCATAATAAGCCTTATCTGTCTTTACCATGTCTTCAAGTTTTCCTTTCTCTTTGGCAGACATGATCTTCCACCTCTCTGAGCACTTTTTAGAAAACTCTGAGTTAGCTGGGTGTGGTGGCACGCATTTGTAGTCCCAGCTACTCGGGAGGCTGAGACGGGAGGATCGCTTGAGCCCAGGAATTTAAGGTTACAGTGAGCTATGATGACATCACTGTACTCCAGCCTGGGCAACAGAGCAAGACCCCATCTCAAAAAACAAACAAACCAAAAAAGAAAATTAAAGAAAAAAGAAAAAGAACTCTCAGAAGTTGCCTGAAGCACTTGATGCTCCTCTCAGCAAGTTTGTACAAAGAATATACCTGATGACATTTTGCCTCTTGGCTTCTTAGGATCGCCTTTGCTTGTGCTTAGTTATTTTTCTCAGCAAGGTACAGAGTCACCCAGTACCTGTCTAGCTCTCAACTGCGCTGCACCATCTCTCTGGAGCTCAATGTCCTGCCATGGCCGTCAAAATGGGAGCCAGATGCAGCCTGCTTACTTGCTCCGCTCTGTAACATTACTCTTAATAAATGTTTATTGAACAAAACTCACTTGAGACCCTTGATAAAAGTCACAGCTACTAGTGCTGACCATTATGGAGGAAACGATAATCTACTAGATTTAGATTTCAGGTATGTTTGTTTAGAAGAGAAAAATCAATTTCCTTAGTACATAATAATATTTTAGCTATGTAAAAAGATTTTACTGGAAATAAAAAATTTAGTTTTGCATGCCTATTTAAGTTAGCTATAATCTGTTTCTTTCTTTCTTAATTGTGGTAATATATAATTTGCCATTTAAGCATTTTAACCATTAATGCTAATTCAGAGGCATTAATTACATTTACAGTGTTATATAACCATCAATAGTATCTATTCCAAAACCCTTTCAACAGTCCAAACAAACTCTGAACCCATTCAGCACTAACTCCCTGTTCCTTCTTCCCCCACACCTGGTAACCTCTCATCTACTTTCTGTGTCAAAGAATTAGCCTATTCTAGATATTTCATAGATAAGTGAAATCATATTTGTTCTTTTTGTGTCTAGCTTATTTCACTAGGTATGTTTTCAAGGATCACCTATGTTTTAGCATTTTTCAGAACTTCATTTCTTTTGATAGCTAATATTCCATACTATGTATATACATTTTGTTTATCCATTCATCTGTTAATAGACACTTGGATTATTTCTACCTTTTGACTATTGGGAATAATGATGCTATGAACATTTCACACACTAGTATCTGAGCCTCAGTTTTCAGTTATTTTCGGTATACACGTAAGAGTGGAATTGCTAGGTTATACGGTAATTCTGTTTAACTTTTTGAGAAAATACCGAATTGTTTTTCACAATGCCAAACTTTCCCACAGTGACTACATCATTTTATGTTCCCACCAGTAAGGTATGAAGGCTCTGATTTTCCCACATCCTAGCCAACGCCTGTTGTTATGGTGTTTTAAAATATAGCCATTCTAGTAGGTATGAAGTGGTATCTAACTGTGGTTTTAATTTGCATTTCCCTAATGACTGATGACGCTGAGCATCTTTTCACATGCTTGTTAGTCATTTGTACATCTTCTATGGAGAAATGTCTATAAGTCCTTTACTCATGTTTTAATTAGATTGTCTCGTTGTTATTGTTTCATTTCCCTTTAAAACACTGAGTGTTATTGGTAGAGCTAACTAGTACAACCCTTTGAGAGAATCAATTATTCATATTTTATGACCTATTAATACCTTTTTTGGAAATCTACCCAAAGGAAATTATTATAAACATATATGTGAAGATGGTTATAATATTATTGCTTTTAATAGGTAAAACTAGAAACAATCTAAATATCCAACAATAATCTAAATATTCAATGCAAATTATGAAATATTACAGTCAGTAAAATGTTTATGAAGTTTATAAAAATAAGGGAAATGCATATAACATTAAATAAAAGCAGTTTAACAACAAAAACTGCTTAAAAGGTGTGGAAAAAATTAAAAAAAATTCTTGCAGTTGAGGAATAAATTATGGTATATCTATAAGATGAAATATATTATTTCAGGCAATAAATTATGTTTTTCAAAAATATTTAATGATTTGGGAAGAAATGCTCTTATAAGAAATTCATCAACATATTATCAAAAATTATCTCTGGGGAAGAGGAATATTGGTGAATTTTCTTTTCTTTTGTATATTTTTCAAATTTTCTCCAATAGTAAGTAAAAAATTATCAAAACAGGCACAATGTAATAAAACAGAAAAGTGTACAGGGAAATACACTAAAATATTCATAATATATATGCTTGAAACTTTTTAAAATTTCTACCTTTTAGAATATTATAGTTAAGTATGTAGCTCTTTTGTACAAGAAAAATATTAAGTGATTTAAAATACATAATAATGACTTATTTTTCCATGTAAATAATGACTGGGAGTAAACACAATGGCTGGAGTACACACTTTGGAGTCTGACTGCCTGGGTTCAAATGCTTGCTCTGCCCCTAAGCCAAGCTTGGGTAACTTAAGCTCTCTATGCCTCAAGCTCCTCATCTGTAAAAAGGGTATAATAACAACACCTACCCCATAGGATTATTGTTAGGATTAAATGAGTTAATAAAGGTAAAACACTGAGAATGGTGCCTGGTACACAGAAAGTACTCAATAAATGTTAGCCGCGGATGCTGAGGATGAAGACAGCAGCCAACACATGGGCACTAAACACAATAAGGACTGTGTGCTAAATGCTTTACACACTTATAACCATCCTATAAGAATAATAGACTTTTAGTAAGTGAAGGAGCAGCTTCATTCTTACTAACAAAATCCAGTCTATAACAATATCTTCTAAAATTTATCCAAATTTTCTTCTAAATAAAAAGGTTTATATATAAATGTTTTAATTGTCCATTTTATGCTCTATACCTGATTTTTTTCATACTTTCTTGACTTAAAAGTAGAGAAATCTAGAATTGTTAAATGTTGCAAAGGTACAAAGATATCAGGAAAATGTATAGAAATCCATTCTTGGTTTCATTCTTCAATAATTATTTACTTACTTATGAGAGTAGCAACAACTTCAAAACAGACGAGTTGGTTGTTCTGGAATAATTTTACAAATGGAAATGCCAAGAGTGGAAGATATGGTGTGTCGCTAAAGATGACAGACCAGTGAGCTAATGCAGATAGGGTTCTGTGAATAAAATAAGTATATAAAGACCAGAAAATAATAACTTATTATTAAAATTTATTTGAATAATACATTTACATGATAAAAATTTGATACAAGAAGTATACTTGGTGAAAATTCTCCTTTTTACCCTATCATTTGGTTCACCTCTCCAGAAGCAACCACTGTTAAAAGTATAAATCATTTTTTTTTAAAAAAATCACAAATGGTGGTAATAAACATTGTTCTGCATCTTGCATTTTTCAATTAATGGTATCTTGGAAATAGGTTATATCAGTGTGTACACACTTCCTCATGAAATTTTACAGATGCATCTTCATTCCTTTAACACGATCCCTATTCTTGGGCATTTCTTTCCAATCTTTTATAAACAATGCTGTGCTTAATGTCACTGTACATACTGTATATCATTCTTCATGTGGAAATACAGATCTGGATAAATTCCTAGAAGTGGAATTGCTGAGTCAAAGGATATGTGCATTTGTAATTTCAATAGCCAGTGCCAAATTAGCCTCCACAACAAATGTCTATTTACATTCCCATCATCAGCATAAAAGGATGTCTGTTTTTTCACATTCTTGCCAAAATATTTTATTATCAATTATTTTTTTAAACCATTAATCTAGGTAAGAAAAGGTACTTCAATGTAGTTTTAATCGGCATTTCTTTTATTATGAGGGAAGTTAAGCATCTTTTCATATTTAAGAACCATTTCCACTGCTGTGAACTATACGTTAAACTCCTTATTCATTTTTTATATTGGCTGACCCTTTTTCACACTTATTTATACAAGCACTTCGTACATTAAAGAAACCACCCTTTTGTCATGTTTTCTCAATTTTACGTGTGTCTTTGTTTCGGGAATTTTTTTTACATGTAGAGGTTTTTATCGTTATCAATCGTTTCTGGATATACTTAGAATGGCCTTACTCTGGGATTACAATTCTTCCACATTTACTTCTAACACCTTTAAAGTTTCTCCCTCTTTAAGCTTTTTATTTGAAATAATTTTAGACTTACAAAAAATTGCAAAAAGTATAGAGATTTCTTGTATACCTTTCAGCTAAATTCCTATAATGTTAACATCTTACATATAATTATCAATGCTAAGACATTAACGGCACAATGCTAGTAATTAAATTATGGACTTTATTTAGATTTTACCATTTTTTTCCATTAATGTCATTTTTCTGTGTCAATTTTTCACTTTGCCAATCCAAGATTGGCATGTTATGTCTCTGTAGTTTCTTCCAATGTGAGAATTCCTCAGTCTTTCCTTATTTTTCATGACATTGCCACTCTTGAGGAATAGATTTGGGTTTGCCTGATGTTTTCTCATTATTAGAATGAGGTTATATATTTTTGGCAAGAATATCACAAAAGCCCACCCAGGGATGCACAAAAAAACAAGAAACAAAAAACAAAAACAAAAACAAAAAACATCCCCCAAAACAAAGAAAAAGTAGAATACCACAAAAGTGATGTGTATCATACTGGTATGTCTCATTACTGGTGATTTTAAATTTGGTTACTTGGTTAAAGAGGTGTCTGCCAAGTTTTTCTACTGTAAAATTACTATTTTTCCACTTGTAATTAATAAACATCTTGGGGGAGATATTTCTTAAGACTATGCAAATATCCTGTTATTCCTCAAACTTCTGCAGGCAAATTTTAGCATTAATCAGTAGATCTTGCCTGTAACAATTATTACTAAGGTGTACTAATGGTGATTTTCTATTTCTTTAATTCCTTCTACATTTATTAGAGTTGCCTCTTCCCCCATTTATACCTTTATTTATTCAATTATTTATATCAGTATGAACTAATCGATATTTATATTACTCTACGGGTTATAACTGATTGCTATTGTTATTTATTTTTTTGCTCAAATCATTCCAGCTTTGGCCACTGGAAACTTTTAGGTTAAGTCCTGTGCCCTTTTGACTCACATAGCCATCCTTTTTGGAACGCTTCCTTATTTTATAGCATTATAAGATGCTCCAGGCTCATCCTGTATTTTCCCCACCCAACTCTTGCAATCAACCACTTCTCCAAGGAGCCCTGGTTCCTGCACTAGCTATGCTCATTGCTACTGGCGTGTCCTTGCTGTGCCTCTCAGCAGAGAGAGCTTGGAAATATATACATGCATACGAACTCTTGCATACTATATTTCTTTCAGTCTCTACCTATCTGCACATATATTAAAAACCAACACCACCAATTCTATTCTACCACCACAAGATTCATTCTAGTCTTCCCCTTTTGGTTAGTTGTAACCTCTTTCTCTGAGAGTAAGAAACTTGGCTGTCATCTAAGTTCCCTTATTTAGTTAACCCTAATATACACATAAAGTAGTTTCAGATTTGCTAACCCCATATCCCACATTTACTTCTAGTACTTTAATGGTTTGTTTTTTAAGTAATTAAATCTTTAATCCAAGGGGAATTTATTCTGGTGTAAAATATGAAGTACGCTTTCAACTTTTTCCAGGTGACTATCCAGTCATTCCATGTCATTTACTAAATATACTATCTTTTCTCCACTGCTTTGAAATGTTATCTTTAAAAATAATTTTTGAACATAGTTAGGCCTACGGCTAGACAACCTATCTATTTATATATCAGCATCAGTTTCAATTATTATAGCTTAATAATAGCTTTTAACATCTGTTAAGGCTAATCCCTTCCCATTACTAAATATAAATTATTTTCCAAGAAGCATACTTTAGACTTAATGTGCCAAGCAGAATAATGCACACCCCCTCCCAAAAGATGCCCAAGCCCTAATCCCCAGGATCTGTAAATATGTTATTTCACATGGGTTTTTGCAGATATGATTAAGCACCTTGTGGTGGGGAGATTATTCTGGATTATGTGAGTGGATCCAATCTAATCAGATAGATCCTTAATTGAAGAACCTTTCCTGGATGTGGTTGGAAGGAGACAGGACTACAGAATGGGCAGAGAGATGGCCTTATCAGTTGATTTGTCCATCAGGATTCAAACAAGACTCACTTATTGAATTTGGTTGTTACCTCCTTTAAATCTCTAAGTCTCTTTTACTCTAAAATAATCCTTCCCCTTTGTTAAATTACAATTTTGAATTTTAATAAAGATAGAAATTTAAAATTAAAAAGTTTAGAAAAACAGAAATTTAAAACAACAAAAAAACATTGCTGTGAAATCTTAAACGAAATTAGGACTATAATTTGAAGTACCCATACACAGAATTGGAATTAAAATGATAACATTAATTATAAATATATTAGTAGGCATATAGTTGTATTACAAAAAACCTCAAAAGATATAAACAACCTCCTGCCACTTTAGGAAGACCTAATAGAAACCATCATCTCAAGAAGGACCCCATGAACACACAGTATCTAGGTAGAAAACATCAAAATTATTTCTCTGATAATTTGAATTTTTAATTAAATAGCTTACACTGTGATGTTGTAAGTGTTACTCTTTCCCAAAAAGCAGAGGAGTGTAATGATTATATTCATTTGCTCTTAATGAGAATGTGAACAGAACTTAATGGAAGAGTGAAAAACTCCTGAAATATTCTGTTTTTAAGTTGTACTGCCAGTGATAAGAAAGAACTATCAACAAGTACTTAAGAGGAGCACTCATAATTTAAGAAGTCTAAAATCCTAAGACACATGACAATTATAAGAAATTTTAGGTAACTTAATGGTTACTTCAGTAGCTTTTATTAATAAAATCGATTCTTGATTCCCTACAATGGGGTTAACAAAGGAAAATATTTTCTTT
>NW_012152840.1:6996205-7010068 GCF_000956105.1 Propithecus coquereli | reverse complement strand
TTAAAAAAATAAAAATTAGCCAGGCATGGTGGTGCATACCTATAGTCCTAGCTACTCGGGAGGCTGAGGCAGGAGGATGCCTTGGGCCCAGGAATTCGAGGCTGCAGTGAACTATGATTGTGCCACTGTACTCCAGCCTGGGCAATAGAGTGACCACCTCCATTAAAAAAAAAAAAAAAAAAAAAAGACTTATGGACAAAGCTAACTAATGCAGAATGCTTATAACAGCAAAAGACTGGAAACAGTTTAAATGTTCATTAATGGAGGAATGGCCAAATAAATTACAGTGCATTTGCACAACAAAGCACAACTATAAAAAAGAAAAGAGGAATATTTTACATTGCTTTGAAATGATAGCCACATATTAAATTTAAAAATCAGGGTACAGAAAACTATAATAGTATACAACCATTTACTTAAGGAAGGAAGAAGACAAATACAGTTGCACATACAAATAAGATAACTTTTATTAAAAGGATTACTTATGGGGAAGAGCGGTAACAGAACGGAGAAAATAGAAGCCAGCCTGTTCTAAATATACCTTATTTTATAGATTTGATTTAGAAACATGTAAATGTCTCATGAAAGTATAACACAAAATAAAAATTAAATATAAAAAAATTTCAAAAAACTGAAAACAAATAAAACAAACTAACCTGTGTAGTGAGTTAGAGGTGTTACCATATGAAATTATTTCAAGTCACTTTAAAACAATAATTTGATTGTACATGTCTAATGGGATATAACCTAAGGACAAAAAACTACAAAAAATATTTTGAATTGTTTTCAATAATCGTAACGTGAGATATAATAGTCATTTTGTTATTATTTATAGTTACATAGTTTTTATTATATAGCATGCATATATGGCATTTAAAACCATTGTGTGCATGTGTGTAAAAAAATTAAGGAATTATGTCAACACTGTTAAGAATCAAGATTCTTAGCATAAGAGAAAAGATAAAAATATAAAAACAAAAAAGCAATACACACACTTTGTAGTTCTAAATTTGAATTGAAAGTATCAGTATAAACCTAGCTCTATCCACTGAAAAGTCCTATATATTTAAATCTATGAATTCATAATGAATACACTGATCACTTTGGGGGACTCCAGGGTAATCAATTTACTATTCTGAAAACTGGTAAATAAATTTTTTAAAAAAGGTACTGAGCATTTAACTTGCCTTTCCTATATGAGTTGTATCTTAGGATAACCCGAGAGTTGATAACAGGAAGTTTTTCTTTATAGAAATTTTCTAGTTCATAAAAGAAGAAGGAATGATAAATTATATTATCACTGTTTTGTAAATCTCTGGAGAAATAGTGAATCTAGGCAATAATCATCAATGGCCAGTAACATCACCAAAAGAGACAACCAGGTATCATAAACTTCCTAGCAGAAGTACATAAAACCACCTATGAAACTTTCTTGCAAAACAAAGAAACAAATACCAAAGAGGGTAAAATAAAAACCTTGAATCAAATCAAGTCCCTAGCTCTAATTATCAGTTTATAGTAAAGTCAGGAGCAAGAGAAACATGTTACAATACCATGGGAATACAATTAGCAAACCAGAATATGAAAGACGGTATAAGTTAGATGGCCTGGTTTCTTCAACAAATACATTGTATGGAAAAAAAGATGGAGAGGGATATCAACCAAATGCAATGTGTGCACTTTGTCTGGACCCTGATTTTAACAAGTTTACCATAACAAAAATTTTTAAGATAATTAGAGAAATATGAATGCTGATTGGATATTTGAGGATATTGAAGAATTATTGTCAATTCTTTTTGTGTGTGACAATGGTAGTGTGTTTATGTTAAAGAAAAGGAGTCACTATCCTTTAGAAATACTTAAGTAAATATTTAGCAGGGTATGTGTGTGTTGGGATTTGGGGTGTAGAGTGAGTGTGAATATCAATGCAACAAGATCGGCCATGAGTTGGCAATTGTTGAAGCTGAGTGATGGACATGAGGATATTCATTATATTATTCTATTTTTATTTATGCTTGAAATTTTTCATAATAAAAACTTTATTTTAAAAAAGGCTTAGACTCTGGAGCCTGGGCTCCCAGCTCTACCACTTGTGTGACTTGATCTTATCAGCTAACCTCTCTACGCCTCAGTTTCTTTAAGTGTAAAATAAGTAAGAAGTATATTTAGTAGTGCTTAGCACATGAAAGGCACTTTAAGGGTTAGCTATTATTATTATTAACATTTACTGGGTGCTTACTATGAATTGTACTCTAACACGACCATTGTAAGAGAGATTCTTATCTGATTGTCCCAATAATCTTATGATGTTGGTGTTACTACCACCACTTTTAAATCAAGAAATTAAGGCTAAGAGAAGTAAAATGGAATGACTTACACCACGATTATTAAGTGGTAGAAAAAGGATTCAAAAGTAGGTCTTTTGCCTTCAAATTCAAAGCTCTATCTGCTATGTTTCTTTGTTCTTTTAGATTTATCTGAAAGATTCCTATTTTCCAGAACACAATACAAACTAATAGTCATATGTAATATATACATAAGTTTTGTTTTTAAATTAAACAAACCAACGTATCACACAAGGATGATTAGAAATGACCAAATGATATTTTGTTAAGCAGAGGATTTTAAAACATTGCAATTATTAGTTACAGGTTGCATACACACTGCTGCAATATACTGAACATACCTCTGTAATACTCTGAGTAGTTTCCTGCTTTTGATGGGGTATTTCTTCTGAAGGTTGAGAAATGCCACATGAGTACCCTTGTCTATGAGGCTACTGAATGCAGTATGATTTTCAGGCAGTTGTAGCAGAGAGCGCCAAATGAACATTCTGAAATTAAAATATAATTTTAACCAAAAAAAAATTTTGAGTAAAATTGATTTAACATAAAAGAATTTAAATTTTACCTGTATTTTGTTGGATATTCACCATAGCCTTTTAATAAGATTTGTAAACGCTTTTTGTTTAATCCATCTGACAATTCATTCTATAAAGACAAAGATAGTATCACAATAAGTGACATAATCATTAACTATAAAGACGACAAATGGTAATCTAGTCCCCAGTGGCTTTCCAACTTTAGAACTCAACACACAGTAAGAAGTGTTTTCATATTATGGGACTCTCTTCTCTCTTATTCTCCCTTTCTTGAGTGTGCATGTATATACATAGCAAATAAAATTCATGACATATTACCTTCCTAGACTAGGGTTTGGCAAACTTTTTCTGTAAAGGGCCAGTTAGTAAATATTTTAGGCTTTGTGGGCCAAAAGGAAAAATGGAGAATATTACGTAGGTATATAACCACTTAAGATGTAACCGTTTAAAAACATGAAAGCCAGTCTTAGCTTGAGAAGCTGGATTGAGCACATGGACTGCCATTTGCATCAAGTGCAACGCATTCTGATGTTTCCCACCTCCCCACCCCTGCTTACCCCTTCCTTTTTCTTAAAATTCTGAACAACTCCTGGCATGAAAGTATCAAGGACAAGTCTGGTAGAAAAACGTATCTACTTCACCATTTTATCTTAGACAACACTAACAGACATCAGCTTCTGCTGACAGTCTCTTATACCTAAAACTTTCAAGTCAATTTTTATCTTAATGGAAAAATTATATTTTATAGGTTTTAGGATTAAAAAGCCATTTTTGTAGATTATCTCAATTTGATCCTAAGAACTTTGTGAAACAGATGAAATGTTGTCTTCCTTTATTTTAGAAAACGGGAAGGTCAGGCCAGGTACGGTGGGCTCATACCTGTAATCCTAACACTCTTGGAGGCCGAGGCAGGAGATCCCTTGAGCCCAGGAGTTCGAGACCAGCCTGAGCAAAGGTGAGACCCTGTCTCTACTAAAATTAGAAAAAATTAGCTGAGCATGGTGGTGCATATCTGTAGTTTCAGCTGCTGGGGGAGGCTAAGGCAGGAGGATTGCTTGAGCCCAGGAATTTGAAGTTGCAGTGAGCTATGATGATGCCATTGCACTCTAGCCAGGGCGACAGAGCAAGACTCTGTCTCAAGAAAAAGAAAAGAAAATGGGAAGATCAGAGAAGTTGAGTGAATTGTTCAGTGACAAACCTGCTAAATCTTGGCTCAAGACCCGAAGCTAGATTTTCTGACTTAGGTTAGTATTCTATTTACCAAAAGAAATAGGTAATACAGCGTGATTAGATTGGGAAAACTCAAGATGATGGTGAATGAAGATTCCCATTTGAGTGCCACATACCACATATAGAGGGCAACTAGCCCAGACTAGAGCAAAATGATCCAGGTAAGAGACATGTTGATTGCTGTCATCACCAAGATACCTGCTGCCAATGAAGCCTCTCTCTCTCTCTCTTTTTTTTTTCCACAAAAGAGGGAAGAGTAATGATGGCTATATAATAATCACAAGACTTGTCTACAGCAGAATCATGGCAAAGACAAATTTAATTATCATATATTCTTACCTCTTTACTTTCAAAATTACCAGTCAGGTCTTGTTTTAATATTCTAGTTTGTATTTTGCTTTCCCTGGATTTTGCTGGCTGCTGTACTCTTCCTGATGTTACCTTCATCTTGAGATCAGCGGAACTCAGTTTATTCTTGGGAAAATCTTCAATCACTTTCACTAAAGGAGGAGGTGGCTAAAAGGAAAAATAAATGAATAAATAATATATATATATATATATTTCAGTGGCTATCCTTAGAAAATAGGCCTGTTTATGTTTTTCAAAATTTGCTCTGATTAACAACATGCTTTAATATGTATAATTATTCTTCAGGCAAAACACGTAAGTCAAATGTCTAAGAATGTTTTCTGGTTAACTAATAAATCAAAGCAAATTTCTACCAAATTCTTTTGAAAACATAATAAAGGTACATGATTAACAGCAATAAATAGAATTTAATTATTCCTTGAAAGCTAGCCTTAAATCATATAATACCAAACCATTTTCACACTTGCATGATAAAGTTAGTAGCGTGGCAATCATCTACAGCAGAGAAGGCACAGTTAGAGGTGTGGCCCTCTAGAATGCTGAGAGAAGCACTCTAATATTTTTCACGCTCGAGTGAAATTTCTGAGGGAGAGGAAACTCCCCAGTGACTTTACTCTGGAAGCATGAGACCCCTGTCTCTCTGTCCCCTTAGTTCAGTGTTTTAATCTGTATAATGATAGCTATTATTAATAGTTCCTTACTGCATCAACAGCTTAAAAAGCAGTTCAGAAAGCATGACTTAGAATCCAAACCCTCATTTTCGTGGGGCCTATCAAAAAGGGGGAAAAAAAAAAACCCAAAACTTCAATTCACTTAAGGTAAAATGACTCACTAGAACACTTTATCCATAGATATTATCTTTGAAATCAACAGATTTTTCTTAATAAAAGGAAATGATCAGATAAGGTAACTTGGGCTTTCTGAATTCTAAATACAGTTAAAGCACCATGACCATTTATAGTGTATGGTTCAATTCTTCATCTATGGGATGGAATTAATAGTGGCCTGACTTCTGAATATTACCCATCGTTAATATCCTTCAACTATTTTCTATCTGCCTTCATCTATTCTTCTAAATTTTTATTAAAATTTCTATTCTAATGTCACATTTTCCCCTGCTTGAATCTCATTCTCTACCATGCAGCACAATCTCCCAAAAGTTAGATTCTGCAATGTGACTTGATTTGAAATACCTTTGTAATGTTAAAATTAAAACTTCAACACATAAGAATTCATTTACTTTATTAGAATGATACCAGCAATTCTCCAAAGATAAGAAAATAGGCTGGGCGCGGTGGCTCACGCCTGTAATCCTAGCTCTCTGGGAGGCCGAGGCGGGCGGATTGTTTGAGCTCAGGAGTTTGAAACCAGCCTGAGCAAGAGCGAGACCCCGTCTCTACTAAAAATAGAAAGAAATTAATTGGACAACTAAAAATATATAGAAAAAATTAGCCAGGTATGGTGGCACATGCCTGTAGTCCCAGCTACTCGGGAGGCTGAGGCAGGAGGATCACTTGAGCCCAGGAGTTTGAGGTTGTTTGCTGTGAGCAAGGATGATGCCACGGCACTCTAGCCTGGGCAACACAGTGAGACTCTGTCTCAAAAAAAAAAAAAAAGAAAATAAAGCTTAGGAAAAATGGGACACAGGTTAGTTAAGATTTATAGAAAATAGAGAGCTGAACATTTCTATAGCCTGGAACAGCCGTAAAGACACTGATGATGCTGGTGATGTGTCCAAAAAGTAAAAAAGATCTATTTCCAAGCTAGCTTTTCAGTTCAATGTGATCTCAACTTGTTCAACAAATAGCACAGAGGAACTCAATGACTCACTCCTGCCATGGTTTTTCCTCAGATCTCTCCCTGCCTCTATTCAGAAGGTTTAGCTTCTGAATAGTTAGCTAAAATTGACTACTGAAGAGGTCAAAAACTCATTAAGAGCAGATAATAATATATTAATAAATTTTTATTAATAGATAAAACATACAAGCATATATAATTATATAGCACATATAAATATATAATAATATAAACAATAGCAGCACAGTATAATCCCATATGTTTAGAGAAAATGTATGCATACACATGCATACACAAAAACACATATATAGTTGATTCTCGTTATTTGCAGTAGTTCTATAAAGTCACCCTGAACACTCAGTTAGTGAACGCTAAATCATTGCTCCTAGGGGAAATACAGAGTTAGGTTCCTTAGAGCCCCAAGTCACAAGATTTTCATCAACCGATCAATACATAACCTTGTTTTATGCGTGTTTCTGTTTAAAGACACCTTATTTAATATACATTGATTCACTATCATTGAACTCACAGCCTACAGAACTGTAACTCATTCCTGAATGAGTTTATCTAACACATTCATGTATTTTCTCTGTAAGTCTCATCACAGCCTTCCTGTGCTTAGGAACATTAGATACCACTTCAGCACTATGCTTGGGAGCCACTTTAAATAGTGAAATCACACACAAAAAAACCCCAAATGCAAAAAACATGGCATTAAATAGACCACAAAAAGGATACCTGTTTGTACCATAAAAGCTGAAACAAGAAGGCAAAGTATTGCCTTGTTCAACTTTAGCTGGGAACAAGGACATTAGGCAACAAAATTTTCATGGCTCCGTGCATGCCTGTGAATGACCATGCAAGCACTGAAAGCATTGATTTTGGAACTACAAATAAACTTTATATAGAGAGTAGGCAAATTCTCATATGCAGAATCCACAAATAATGAGGAGTGACTATATACATTTACACACAGAGAAAAAACATTAAGAAAACATCTATCAAAATCATCTGAGAATAGTGAGACTTTGAGTGATTTGTATTTCTCTATTTGCTTATCCCTATCTTTTGATTTTTTCTGCAATGAGACACTTAGTGCTGTGTAATTAGGAAAAATAGAGAAAGCACATAAAAAAAGAACACTGTATTAGGAATCAGAACACCTGGACCTGCTTAGTCCTTTGCTGTGTGATGAAGGTGGGGCACAAACGTCTTCCTCTCTAAATTGAAAGAGTGATCACCAAAGTCCTTGTTAGTGCCACCAGAGTACAATTCCAGACTGGGAAGGCTACACAGAGACAATATGACTTTTTAGCTAGGGGGGTTTAGATAACCATAAGAGAAGCAGGGCGTGCATTTTAGATGAAATGAATAGTATGGATGACAGATGCAGAAATAAGAATGGTATCTATGGCAGATAATTAAGGAAGTTAAAAGTATAGGGAAATAAGTTAGACAGGTAGATAAGATTACAGAGAATACTGACAGCCATGCAGAAGAGTGTGGACTTAATTAAACAGGAAAA
Organism: Propithecus coquereli; assembly: GCF_000956105.1. NCBI lineage: Eukaryota > Metazoa > Chordata > Mammalia > Primates > Indriidae > Propithecus > Propithecus coquereli. The sequence goes on along the minus strand of NW_012152840.1, from coordinate 7,002,266 downwards.
AGGAAGGAAGCCACTAAAGTAACAGTATTTAAGAAATGATGATGAAAACATTATTGTAGAAAAATGTTATATAAAAGATGGAATGAAGGGCAGGGTCAGGCACTGAGTTCTCTGAGTTTGGGATATTTGTTTAAATTACTGTTACTTAAAGTAGTTAATGAGGACTAATACAAGGATGGCCATTAGGGAGATGGTGAACAGGCAGCGCATATATAGCTATTCCAAATTTAAGAAATTATATGAATTAGTATTGACTAGATTTAGGAAATAAAGGAATAGGACTTCAAGGTTTCTAGTCTATGAGATGGGAAGAAAGAGCAAGACAAATGACGAAACCAGGACTGAAGACCTCTTTTGGGAAGGAGCTCATGAGTGACACAGTGAATGAGACAAGGACACCAAACAGAGATGTCCTTTAAGAAGGCAGCAATTTAAGAATGGAGAGTAGGTGAGAAATCAAGACTGGAGATGTGGCTTTGGGAGTAAGAGCAAAAAAATATATCCAGAAAACTGGGTAAGTTCCAAGAAAGTTAGAAAATAGTAGCATAAAGATTTTATTCTTGATGATATAATATTTGTTTTTAAAAAACTAATGTTGATTACTTGATTACATACCTTATTTATTTCTTGTGTTAAAGCCTGAACTGAATATATATTTAGACTTCCATTTTCCATAATAGATGCAATGTACCGTCCATGTGGGCTAATTACTGAGGAGCTAATTCCTTCATCAAGGCTCCCAATTTCAAAGAGAAGTTTACAAGTTTGTATATTGACAAATCTCATAATACCATCTTGACTTAGTACTCCAAGAACCTACGGGTAGAGAGAAACAATATAAGTTCCTAAAAACATTTGAAAGTCAAATGACTGAAAGTCAAACTATATACACATATACATATATGTATGTAATATGTGTATTTTCACATATATTTATATATATGTATTTTTGAGAAGGGCAGTTGGAGGAGGTTCTATTCTCAGTGAGCTATTACATATTTTAAAATCACTAATTATGGCTCAGATGAGTCTGGCTGTAACCAGATCCAGTAAGGAACCCATCATGGTGGACTATGGCAATGTGACCTAAGAATCTTCTCTTTCCACAAGCAGTCCACATCCACTAACGATGTACACCATGGACAAAAATCAGACAGTGCTATGGTTTGAATATGTGCCCCCAAATGCATATGTTGGAAACTTAATCCTCAATGCAACAGTGTTGGCAAGTGGGGCCTAATCAGACGAAATTAGGCCATGAGGGCTCTGCCCTGGTGAATGGATTAATGCCATTACTACAGAAGTGGGCTTGATACACAAGGATGAGTTCAGCCCCCTCTTCCCTACCCCCACCCTTGTGCTATCTGCTTTCACACCCATGTGATGGCTTCTGCCATGTTATGACACAGCAAGAAGGCCCTCAGCAGATGCCGGCTCCCTGATCTTGGACTTTCCAGCCTCCAGATCCGTGAGAAATAAACTTCTATTGCTTATAAATTACACAGTCTGTAGTATTCTGTTACAGCAGCATAAAACAGAGTAACACAGACAGTTCCTAACTCTTACCTCCACACTGTCAAAAGTAAGGAGGGTGGAAGGTTTGTTTTCCTTTACCATTCCCATAGTTTAATCAGAGCTAACATCAGCCTTGCTGCCCCCGCCCCCCCCACAAACCTGCGACTCCCAGTGAAGCAACCCACTGTCTGCCTATCTTCAGCTGTTTCAACTAACATTTGTGGAGTGAAAAGAGTTTGTGAGTTGCAAGGGTAGTTGAGGGGTAGGAGGAAAGCTAGTCTTTTAAGGAAAAAAAAATTTAAATTTTAACTCAAATAATTTGAGAAATTTAAAACATAATAAAAAAGTTTAAGGAAATAAATCCCTCTGCTGCCTTGTCTAAGCACAGGTTCTTTTCCCAGTGTCAATGGCTGGTAAGTGGTGCCACCATGTGATTGCTTGAAATGCCAATGTCATTTGTATACAAAAGACCATAAAAGGCAGTTTGGAGGTGACAATCGATAGAATGTTCTTTTATTGGTCAGCTTGTAGGAAACAAACCCCCTCATTTGTAGTTGCTGCAACCCCTCTGGAGGTTGTCAATTTGTCAAGATCTATCCAAATTACAGATGCACATAACCTTTATGCCACTATTTCAACTCTGGGATTTTATCCTACAAATAGGGTATGTGAAATGACATTTGCAAAAAGTTATTCACTGCATGGTATTTGTAATAGAAAGGGACTAAAAATAGGTTAAGAGCCCAAGAATAGAGGACTGGTTGAAAAAAACTATGAAACACTATGCACGCCTGTAATTCTAGCACTCTGGGAGGCCGAGGCGGGCGGATTGTTTGAGCTCAGGAGTTCAAAATCAGCCTGAACAAGAGCGAGACCTCATCTCTACCAAAAAAAAATAGAAAGAAATTAATCGGACAACTAAAAATACATAGAAAAAATTAGTCGGGCATGGTGGTGCATGCCTGTAGTCCCAGCTACTCGGGAGGCTGAGGCAGGATTGCTTGAGTCCAGGAGTTTGAGGTTGCTGTGGGCTAGGATGACACCACGGCACTCGAGCCCGGGCAACACAGTGAGACTCTGTCTCAAAAAAAAAAAAAAAAAAAACCACTATGCAGATGTAAAAAGGAAGTTCTGTGCTGATACATAGAACAATCTCCAAGTTAAGGAAGAATAAAAGGCAAAACACTATATAAAATAGTGGGAAAAACACTATATGCAATAACACTGGTTATGGGGGAGGAGTTGAATAACTAGACAAATGGGAGAGAGGAGTGAAAGACTTACTACTGTATGCTTTTTATGTTTTATGTTTTCAACCGTGGGAATGTATCACCTATTAAAAAATTAAGTAAAATAGATATGATGCATATATACATACACACATTATATATATACATAAAATATATATCTAATTTGTTAAAGTGTGAGATCCATGACAATCAACTGTAAATAAGAATGTTGGACCAGGTATGGTAGCTCACGCCTATAATCCCAGCACTTTGGGAGGCTAAGGCAGGAGGATTGCTTGAGGCCAGGAGTTTGAGACCAGCGTGGGCAACACAGCAAGACACCTGTCTCTACAAAAAATGGAAAAATTAGCCAGGTGTGGTGGCACACACCTGTAGCTCTTCTAGTCAGGAGAATGAGGCAGAAGGATCACTTGGGCCCAGGAGCTCGAGGCTGCAGTGAGCTATGATTGTACCACTGTACTTCAGCCTGGGTGACACAGTGAGACCCTGTCTCTAAAACAAAGAAAATCTAAAAAAATAAAAACAAAAAAATAAGAAAGTTAAGGTGGGGGGATGGGGAAAAAGCACTTTGTAAACTAAGAAAAGTTACGAATAAAACGTTTCACAGCAATGAGGCAGTTATGGCAAATAAAACACAGTACAACAAAATGAGAAAAGTTTAGTTATACTCCCATCTTTAATACTTACAATTAACAGGAGTATTGACAAGTTGCTCAATGTTTAGTGTTATAATCTGTAAAATGGGGAGAATATCTTTCCTGCCTATGCTCAAAGAATTAAGGATCAAATAAAAAATAACATGCCAAAGCACCCTGCAAACCATAAAGCGCAACTTAAAGTATATTGACTTTATAAAAAGAGTAAATTGTCAGTAATATAACAAACATAAGATTTCGAATTTGTTTTTAATTCTAGACTCTTTCACTAAAATATTTGCAATTTCAAATTCTCGTTAACAGGGTGTAAGTCAAGTAAGTAAAGCTGATACAGTTCAGAAATGGATGTGATTTTTCTCAAAAAGTAGAATGTCCTACACTTATGTTACTAACCTGATTAGAACCAGCATCAAAACTATCAGGAAGAAATTCTAGATGACGAATGGCTCGAACTTTAGTAGGCATCTGAATAATTCTAAAGAGCTGTGTAGCCTCCAGGCACCACAAATGAAGATGATTTGATTTGCCTCCAGCAGCCAGGATTCGGCCATCTCTACATAACAAAAAGGTGAGAAAGGAGTAGTTGAACTGTCTATAGCAGCACCATCCAACAGAACCTTCTGTGATTATAGAAATTGCCATATCTATGCTGTCCAATATGGTTGCCACTAGCCACATATGATTACTGAACACTTGAAATGTGGCTAATGCTACTGAGGACATTACTTTTAAACTTTATTTAATTTTTATTGATTTAAATGGTCACATGGACAGCTCAGGTTTATGGTATATATATTTTTTATCTGCTGTTCTAAGGCCCCAGCTTAACAAACATTTGTTTGATGACTTGAAGGTTTTCTGCATGACATTTATACTTTATAGCATAACCTCAAAGTCACTTACCACTATCCAACTTTCTATATTCCATACACAACTATACAGAATTAATTGATAGTGCATTATTATATGAAAATACAAAAGTACTCCAACTTTTTTCCTGCTCCAAGAAAGCTACTTTATGTTTATAAGGTACAAAAAGAATAAACTGCATTGACTTGCAAGGCTGTTACTCATTCATTCAGTGAGGACTTGTAAAGTATGTATTATAAGCCAGATATCACTGCAGAAGCCAGAGACACAGCAGCAAACAAGTCAGGTAATCCTGCTCTTAGGGAATTTTCAGTCCAGCAGAAGGCAAATAAACAAATAAATGAACTTGACCCTAGCTGGTGATAAGTTCTATAAAGAACTATAAAATGAGATGATAAAAGCTGAGAAAGGAGGAAAATCTGCTACCTGAATGACATGAATGGGCCAGTCACGGAATACGTTGGAGGAAGAATTCTACACTGGTGAGTATTCCATACTGGCCAGTACAAAAGTGCTGAAAAAGGAATGAGGTTAGTATTTGAGGAAAAATAAGAAGCCACCCTCAAATGTGCCTAGAGCAGAGTAAGGGGAAGGAGGTGAGATAAAGACAGGGAGGCCTAGGCCAGATGACAGAAGGTGTCAGGGGATACCAGGGGTGGGGAAAGTGTAGAAGGGGATAAATAGAAAAGTGACATGATCTGACTTAACGATTTATAAAGACTATCTGCAGTGTAGAGATTGACTTTAGGAAATGACATTGAAAGGAAGCAGACCAAATAGGAGACTACTATAGCAGTCTGAAAGAGACTAGGGTAGCTTGGACTAGGGTAATACTTGTAGCAATGGACAAAAAAATTAACCAACTCAATAAATCGTTTGGTAGAATTGAGGGGATTTAGGACTTAGGAGGTTGACAGATGAGATTTCCTAGGTCTTTCCACTGAAAAGACCTAGAAACAGTTATCAGCCCAGTCACAATGAGTTCCCCAAGCATCCAAATTAGAGTCTTAAAGTACCATTTCCCATTAAAATGAACCCAGACTCTTTAGAGAAGTGGCTGATTCCAGGCTTGGGGCAGGAAATGTACAAGGTGAACTTGGAACATCTTGACATACAAGAAAGCACAAAAGCTACCAAAGACAACTGGAGTTGTAGCAAAAGGATTCAAAAGTCAAGCTGAAGAGGATCCTACTGGTCAAAGCTGAGAGAACTGGAGCATCACTAAGAATAATAGTGCAATGTATTAAAACATATCAACTATGTTAAATCTACAAGTTTACAAAGATTAAAGATAAAAAATTTCATTGGCCACCTTTGAAAGATGCCAATAAACCAATTCATTACTTTGAAAAGTGGTTAAGAAAAAGGAGGGAAATTAAGCACTTATCTTTTCTTTCCTTTACAAACACTATATCAAAATAACCAAAGGGTTGATGAGAGGAAGTTTCTTTCTGTAGAAGGTTTCTAGTTAATAAATGAAGGAATGATAGGCTTAGAATAGCACCACTTTGCTAACTTCTAATGTAATACTGGATCTAGGTACTGATCAGCAATAGCTACTTAACATCACAAGAGGCTGGGCCCAGTGGCTTCATGCCCATAATCATAGTACTGTGGGAGGAAGGATCACTTGAGGTCAGGAGTTCAACACCAATCTGAGCAAGAGCAAGACTCCATCTCTACAAAATATAGAAAAATTAGTCAGGCATGGTGGCGTGCACCTGTAGTTCCAGCTACCTGGGAGGCTGAAGCAGGAGATCGCTTGAGCCC
>NW_012152840.1:6993258-6995760 GCF_000956105.1 Propithecus coquereli | reverse complement strand
AATCAGATCAAGCCTCCAGTTTTTAGGAAATACAGGTATAACCAGTGTATAGGAAATACATAGATGACAGAAGATCATATTAAACAAGGCCACATGAAAAAAAGAGCAAAATCCAGATTATAGAAAACTCTACAAGAGAAATGATCAGTTCTTTAACAAATAAACTACAAGAAACAAATAAAAAGAGGAGTATATCAACAAAATACAATGTATGAACCTTATTTTGCTCCTGATTTGAACAAATCAATCATAAAAATGGTTATTAGACAAACCAGGGAAATTTGAACTAGATATACGACAATATTAAAAAATTCTTGTCTATTTTTAAAAAGTGTGCTAACAATACTATGGCTGTTTCAAAAAGGGTCCTTACTTTCAGAGATACACACTGAAATACTTATGAATGAAATGACATGCTTAGGCTTTGTTTCAAAACAATACATGGAAAAGTAGGTAGTTATACATAAAAACAGAAGTGAACATTAGTTGATGATTATTGTAGCTGATGAGAGTACATAGGGGTTCATGTACTTTGTATTTTCATTTCTCTATTTCTATTTTTTTTATACAATAAAGTGAAAAAAAAAGGTCAGCAGACCATATCTAAATTTGAAGGAAACTTTTTCTCATATAACAAGATACTGAATGAAAACTAAATGAAAGTTTGTAATTTTTTCCCCAGAAATTAAACTTCTTAAAAATTCCAAGTGTCTTAAAATGCATGTTACCTTGTCACAGCAAACACTTTGTATAATATACTAGAGCTTTCAGGTGGAGCTGGCAATTGATACTTGCAAAACAGTGTGTCACATTCCCATGCAAAGATAGAATTATCTTTAAAACAGCTGAGGATGGTATTACTTAATGGTAGAAAGAAAACCTAAAGAGGAATAGAAAAAGTTAGTTTCATGTAAGGTTCATATCACCCACTTTAAATTTAAAATTGTAAAAGTAGTCAATTTTTCTTTATCAAAATTATCTTTTCTTAAACTGGAGAAAAATACATTTATAATATATGATGAGGGATAATACTGATATTTCATAAATTAATATAAATGAAAAAGAAACGGTAAACTTCAAATAAAAAAATGGGTAACTTTAATGACTGGAACTATAAAATGAGATGATAAAAGCTGAGAAAGGAGGAAAATCTGCTACCTGAATGACATGAATGGGCCAGTCACGGAATACGTTGGAGGAAGAATTCTACACTGGTGAGTATTCCATACTGGCCAGTACAAAAGTGCTGAAAAAGGAATGAGGTTAGTATTTGAGGAAAAATAAGAAGCCACCCTCAAATGTGCCTAGAGCAGAGTAAGGGGAAGGAGGTGAGATAAAGACAGGGAGGCCTAGGCCAGATGACAGAAGGTGTCAGGGGATACCAGGGGTGGGGAAAGTGTAGAAGGGGATAAATAGAAAAGTGACATGATTTGACTTAACGATTTATAAAGACTATCTGCAGTGTAGAGATTGACTTTAGGAAATGAGATTGAAAGGAAGCAGACCAAATAGGAGACTACTATAGCAGTCTGAAAGAGACTAGGGTAGCTTGGACTAGGGTAATACTTGTAGCAATGGACAAAAAAATTAACCAACTCAATAAATCGTTTGGTAGAATTGAGGGGATTTAGGACTTAGGAGGTTGACAGATGAGATTTCCTAGGTCTTTCCACTGAAAAGACCTAGAAACAGTTATCAGCCCAGTCACAATGAGTTCCCCAAGCATCCAAATTAGAGTCTTAAAGTACCATTTCCCATTAAAATGAACCCAGACTCTTTAGAGAAGTGGCTGATTCCAGGCTTGGGGCAGGAAATGTACAAGGTGAACTTGGAACATCTTGACATACAAGAAAGCACAAAAGCTACCAAAGACAACTGGAGTTGTAGCAAAAGGATTCAAAAGTCAAGCTGAAGAGGATCCTACTGGTCAAAGCTGAGAGAACTGGAGCATCACTAAGAATAATAGTGCAATGTATTAAAACATATCAACTATGTTAAATCTACAAGTTTACAAAGATTAAAGATAAAAAATTTCATTGGCCACCTTTGAAAGATGCCAATAAACCAATTCATTACTTTGAAAAGTGGTTAAGAAAAAGGAGGGAAATTAAGCACTTATCTTTTCTTTCCTTTACAAACACTATATCAAAATAACCAAAGGGTTGATGAGAGGAAGTTTCTTTCTGTAGAAGGTTTCTAGTTAATAAATGAAGGAATGATAGGCTTAGAATAGCACCACTTTGCTAACTTCTAATGTAATACTGGATCTAGGTACTGATCAGCAATAGCTACTTAACATCACAAGAGGCTGGGCCCAGTGGCTTCATGCCCATAATCATAGTACTGTGGGAGGAAGGATCACTTGAGGTCAGGAGTTCAACACCAATCTGAGCAAGAGCAAGACTCCATCTCTACAAAATATAGAAAAATTAGTCAGGCATGGTGGCGTGCACCTGTAGTTCCAGCTACCTGGGAGGCTGAAGCAGGAGATCGCTTGAGCCC
>NW_012152840.1:6988811-6990678 GCF_000956105.1 Propithecus coquereli | reverse complement strand
TATAAGTTTAATAAAAATTTGATAAGAATTAACATTTTACTTTAAGATTATATTATAGTTATTTCCTATTTTCAACAGCATAAGCCAGGAGTGGTAGTCATCTGGCCCACCTCCAGTTTTTGTGCAGCCTAGGAGCTAAGAATGGTTTTCACATTTTTAAATGGTTACTGTGGAGACAAAAGCATCTCCATTTTGGATGCTAACTTGCCATGCTGACTTCTGATTAACCCCAGTCTCGGAACATGTCCTGATTTTTACTTTATTTACTGTCTCTAGCATACGAATATGTACTCACCATAAACTCTGCTCTAGATCAAAGCAACCTGATGTTATCTCACAAATCATAGGGTATGATGTACGCAGCATTTGTGCCTGTTCTGGAGAATTGCCTTTAATTGTCCTGCACACTTCGCATACACTCTTTCCTTATGGTATATGAACCCTGGGTCTGGGGAGCAACAGTGTGGAGATCTACCTGTCTTGCTGCCACCCAAGACCATGCCTCTGTCCATAAGTTCCCCAATAAATCTAATTTGTCTGCCTCATTCTTTGGTTTCTCCGCTCCTGCATTTGAGGGTCACTTTGCGTATACGGTCCTTTCACGGAATGCTTTTTTTTTTTGAGGTCTTGCTATATTTCCCAGGCTGATCTCAAACTCCTGGGCTTAAGGGATCCTCCAGCCTCAGTCTCCTGAATAGCTGAGATTACAGGCATGAGCCACCATGCCTGGCTTTAAATGGTTACATTTTAAATGACTATTTAATCTCACTCTTGGCCTGCAAAGCCAAAAATATTTACTATCTGGTCCTTCAAGTAACAATTTGCTGGTAACTTATAGACTATGGTGCTCCATTATTTTCGAAGAATAAACTGGTATGCATATATCACACCATACATACATTTTCTACATTTAATTTTATTCTTATGCTACTAACATTTGGAGTCCTGTTTTTTAAACTAAAATGTCTAAATGATCAAGCAAGGTTAGTGCTGGCAACTATCCAGTGTATACTTATTTTAATTTCATAGTACAAAGAACAGATGGTTTTTGTGTCAGTTTCATAACTCTGTTCCCATTGTGGGTTCAACTCCCAACATTCTCTTCTTTGGAATTTAAAATTCAAAACTTAAGTACTAAAGCAGTTAAAGAAGAAAAGTCCTACTAAGACATTTGGCCTAAATCCCTAATGAATAAGCTGGCTTTTATCTCTTTTTAATTATTAAAGGCACATTAAAGAACTCTGGGATTTCCATGAACACTACAAAACAAAATTTGGGTTGACACACATTGCTAGCTGTTCAAGTTAATAACCAAGAAATTAAAAGCAATACTGCATATATAATATAACCTGAAGCAAAATAATTAATCACATGGAAGACTCAGATACTCCTGAAAATAATATTTAGCTAATCAAATAGAAAAAAATAATTAAACCTTAAAAGCAAAAGAGATGGATTTTTAAAAAAAGGGTGATATATTTATATAATGGAATTCTAATCAGCAGTAAGAATGAACTACTGATAAATATAACATGGATAGATCTCAAAAACATGCTCAGCGAGAAATGTCTTACATAAACTATTACTGAACCGGCAACACTAATATATGGTGGAAAAACTTCAGAGTAGTGCTTACCCAGAAAGGGATAAGATGGAACTTTCTGGGATAATGATAATGACAGGTCTGCACAGCTTACACAGGTGTATGCATTTGTCAAACTTAAATGAATACTTAAGACTTACACATTTCATTACACATAAATTTTACATCAACAAATACTGAACCCTAGTCAATTAAATGCAGGCTTAAATATTCATGGAGAAGTACACTGATATCCACAGTTTACTTAAAACACATATATACACA
>NW_012152840.1:6985613-6988336 GCF_000956105.1 Propithecus coquereli | reverse complement strand
CTTCAATGGCCTCAAATATAATTTTGCATGTCATCTATATGAAACACACATATATAATGCACTATGGAACACACTGGTTAAAATAATCTATTCGGGACTAATGCCAATAAGACACAACAAAAAATGCTAACTTATCATACATCAGATGCTGATAGACCAGGCATGGGCCTGACCCAGCTCCTCACTTTTGTCCTTGGCTCAGTTTGCCAAAGACAATTTCTGATAGACCTTTTGCTAACAGATTCACTGTGTTAGGGAGATATATAATAGGAAGGCCTTATTGAAAGAATGTGCAATGAATACATTATAATGTATAATGAATATATTAAAATAGTGTCAAAACTGATGTCAAAATGTGACTTAAGAAAAGTCTTATTATAATTAGCAGTCATTTTTCTGGAAAAGTAATAAAGTTTATTCCTACTGGGAGAAGCAAAAGCCTAAAAGTTAATGAGCAACAACTGCTATTTTAGGGGAATAGCTGTGATAGATTATTGCCTGCATGATTATTCATTACTAGATTTGTGATTTTAATTGCCAAATTTTAATGATTATAAAATTGTTCCTAATGAATCATGTCATTATTATTTAGACAGTATCATCTCTTGGGAAACATAAAAACTCAGGAAAAACTTCAAAAACATTAACAAAATGTACTCCTTAGGGGGGTCAGTTTCACAAATGGGCTGCAGTTTTTCCTTGCAGAATATGAAAATCCTAAGCTTTCCAATTCAGTTTTAGGAGGCACATGAGCTCTTTTCAAGGTTTAAAGAGTTCAGGACAGCCGGGTGTGGTGGTTCACCCCTATAATGCCAGCTACTCAAGAGGCTGAGGCAGGAGGATCACTTTAGAGCAGGAGTTCAAGGCTGCCGGGAGCTATGATTGTGCCACTCACTCCAGCCTGGGCCACCAAGTGAGACTCTGTTTCAATCAATCAATCAATACAATTTTTTAAAAAGAGTTCAGGATAGTAATATTAGCAAGTTAAGACCAAATGTACAGTTTAGCAGAAATTTAGTGAGTGTCCATTGTATCCCAGGACTGATTTAAGTTCAGTAACACACGATTTATTAAATGTTTTCCGCTATCGATCACAAAGCCATTTCTGATACATATTGAACCACAGTAATCACAAATCCCAGGATTTATTCCAAAATCCCTAACTAAAGGGCTGAATAGCCTACCTCCAAGCATCAACAAAAGAATCAAGATTTACTAATTTGAAGAGGTATAACTAGTTTTCCTGAGAAGCAGTATAGTTAATGGAATGGCTTTGGATAAAGACAGTTTTGGATTTATACTGCAACTCTGTTCTACATTATGTGACATTGGGCAAGTTACTTAATATTTCTAGACTTCAGTTTCCCCTCATAAAATGGGGATAATAGTATCTGCCTTTTAGGATTATTTAAGCTTAAAAATAAATTTATAGTAGGTACTTGACTACTAGTATCTATTACTGTATTAATTACTGCTATTACAACATACAAAAATCAGTGGAAAGAAGTTAGAGTGGTAGGTTCCTTAAAAACACTTTGAAATCAGAGATCCACACTTCCTTATCCGAAACTCTCGGAGCCAGATGTGTTTCAAAATTTAGAATTATTTCCAATTTTAGAAAAGTAGTATGACACATTCTATAACATTATGAACCCCTAGGAGACCTGGGGCAACATTCCATACTCAAATATATTAATATCTCAGCCTCATGTTGATTTAGTTCAGATTTTGTTGCCAAATGTATTGAGGTTAGAACACATTTTGCCACTGAGTTATTTAAACACCTTCGGGTTTTTGAATTGTTATAATAATAGATTATGCACCTATATAATGTAGTTCAAAAGAAAAACAATAGTTATCTTACAGCTTCCAAACATATCTAATTGCATGATCCCACGATAGAGCTCTATAAAAACAACAATAATAGAAATAGCAGCAGATACAATTTTACTAAGCACTTACTATACAACTAGCACTGTGCCAAGTACTGTGTACAGATTATCACATTCAACACTAAAAACAACCCTGAAGTAGGTATTTCAGATTGAGTATCCCTTATCTGAAATGCTTGGGACCAGAAATGTTTTGGATTATTTCAGATTTTGGAATATTTGCATTATACTTATCAGCTGAGTATCTCTAATTCAAAAATCTGAAATCCAAAATGCTCCAATGAACATTTCCTTTGAGCATGATATTTAAGCATTATGCCAGTGTTCTAAAGGTTTGGAATTTCAGGCTGTGTACGGTGGCTCACACCTGTAATCCTAGCCCTTTGGGAGGCCAAAGGAGGAGGATCACTTGAGGCCCGGAGTTCAAGACCAGCCTGGGCAACATAGCAAGACCCCACCCATTTCTAAAAAAAGAAAAAAATTAGCTGCATGTGGGGGCGTGTGCCTGTAGTCCCAGTTACTCAGGAGGCTGAGGCAGGAAGATTGTTTGAGTCTAGGAGTTCAAGGTTGTGGTGAACTATGATCATACCACTGCACTCTAGCCTGGAATTGTGGAGTACTTTGGATTTCGGATATTGAAGATAGGGATGCTCAACCTTTATTGCTATTTTCATCTTACACATAAGGTAAATAGCTTGTCTAAAACATTTAACATGAATCTTCTTAAGTCTTTAGACTTAATTTCTGGTTTACAAGAAATACATGGGAGAGGAAAACAAGCTAAACTATAATGGTGAAAGAGCAAGACAAATCCAGAATGTGGGGCATTTT
>NW_012152840.1:6981625-6983383 GCF_000956105.1 Propithecus coquereli | reverse complement strand
AAAAAATAAATAAATAAAGCTCAACAAGTCATAAATTGTAGCCAAAGGCAATACCTTTAATTGTGTTGGTCTCTTTGCTTTGCTTGTTGCTGAGTTACGAGAACATAGCTATGTGGGACAAAGTGAATCATTGCTCTTATGTCATCCGTAAATCCTGCTGACCAAGAAATCAGCCCAAGAAGCACAACAGGCCAAGATGTACCCCCGCACTGACCTTTTGTATACCCACAGACTGGCGAATATTCAGCTTTCTTTTTCTCTGAAAGGTATCCAAGTCCCATAATTGTGCTGTATCAGAAGAAGTAGTGATGGCATATTTCCCTGATGCATGCACAGAGATGGAAAATACTGATGATTCATGTCCTCTCATCCAGCTAACTAGCTCCTTGGTGACTACGGCAAAAAGTAAAATTGTTATCCAGGTAAAACATTATACATCTATATACATCTATAAATAACATTATATATATAAACAGTATCATGAACTGATTCAATTGATGGCTAGGTATTATATGAGGCACCTCATTAACAGCTACAAAATGGAAGTCTGTGGCTAATTGATAAAGTGTAACATGAGACATGTTAGTAACACATATATCACGGAGATATCAGGAGATGAGGGTGACAAAGGGTTTGATGAAGAATAGGCTTGAATGTGATGCTAGTGAGTTTGGGCTTTCTGTTGTGGGCAATAATTTTATGTACAAAAGTACCATATATGGGCTGAATGTGGTGGCTCACGCCTGTAATCCTAGGACTCTAGGAGGTCGAAGGGAGAGAATAGCTTGAGGCCAGGAGTTCGAGACCAGCCTGAGCAAGAGCAAGACCACTGTCTCTACAAAAATTAGAAAAATTAGCCAGGCGTTGTGGCATGTGCCTGTAGTACCAGTTACTTCAGGTAGGAGGATCACTCAAGCCCAGGAGTTTGATGTTGCAGTGTGCTATGATGATGTTACTGCGCTCTAGCCTGGGAGATAGAGAAAGACACTGTCTCAAAAAAAAAAAAAAAAGTACCGTATCTGCTCTGTGTTTCAGAAACAGCACTTTGAGAATATACGGTAGAGGGGAAGACAGCGGATAAGACGACTAGTATATATGTAGCTGTAATAATCAAAGCAGGAGATAAGGAGGGCCTAAACTAAAAAAGTAGCAATGGAGATACGAAAACATTCAGGAGTTATTAAGAAGAAATAACAAAAAGTTTAGTGATCAAGTCAATGTACTGAGATAAAGGAGGAGTTAAGATTCCAATGGTTCTACTTTAGTTATATAAGCAGATAGTGACACTATTAACTGATATAAGAAATACGCGAGGAGGAAGAGATTTAGCAGTGTGGGAAAAAGATAATAAATTTGACTTTTAAAATTGATTCTGAGGTGCTTGTGTGTGTAAGCAGAGGAAATAGTCTAGTAGGGAAAACAAAAACTATTCCTGATAATCACCACTGGGTGGTAAAATTATAGGTGATTTTTGTCTTTACACTTCTCTGCATGTTAGTTTTCTGAGGTAGGCATGTTTTACTTTTATAATCAGAAAATTTCCTCCAGAAAGATGGAACTGAGGACAATAAAAAAGCAAGGTATAAATCTTCAAAACATTGAGATACAAAGTAGGTCAAAACTGAAGCTAGAGGGAACAGACAAATCCCTTAGGGAAACAGCGGTGATTTCCAAATATCAGTATAAAGTTTGGCATTAATGGTCTATTTTTCACTGGTCTTCAGTGAAATGAGAAAAATAAGAATACTGCAGTGATTT
>NW_012152840.1:6974883-6980253 GCF_000956105.1 Propithecus coquereli | reverse complement strand
AAAAATACAGTTGAGATAGCTCTTCAAATTTAAGAGGTTTATCTACAGAATTCTATGTTCCCAATTAAAAAAAAATAACATGGTATAAAATACACAAGTTGTATTTTTTTAAAAAGTATTGTTGTACCTGTATAGTAAGGAATTTGGCCTTCAAAGAGAGGTCTGACCTCTACCCAGGCTGCTGAGAGGTGACCTATAATCCCCCAGACTTTCTCAAGTGATTGAGTCTTTGTTATTCCTGGTGGGTCCCTCACATGATACAGATAGTTTATGCTAAGGAGAAGACTCAGGGTGGGAGAAAGCAACACCAGAAAGACCAACAATATGATTAGAAGGTTGGGGCTTTGGGCCAGGTGACATCAGCCTAACCTCTCGGGAAGACAGGAGGGCTGGAAATTGAGTTCAACCATGTGGGCACTAATCCAATCAATCACGCCTAAGTAATAGTGCCTCAAAAAAAGCTCTTGACACTGAAGCTTGGGTGAACTTCCTGTGTCAATGATACTTGGTGCAGACTGTCACACATTGATGCTGGGAGGGTAACTTGGGAGCGTAACATGTCCCTGAGAACAATGGTAGCTTCCCTCTGGGAAGCCTTCCAGATTCCACTCTATATGTCTCTTCATTTGGCTGGTTCTAATTTGTATCCTTTCGCTATATTAAAACTGTTATCGTAAGTATAGTGGTTTCCTGAGTTCTGTGAGTTGTTCTAGTAAATTATCAAGCCTGAGGATAGTTGGGTAACCCTGAATTTGTAGCCAGATCTCAAGAGAAGATGGTCCTGGGACCCCCAAGCTTGTAGCTGGTGTCTGAAGCGAGGGCAGTTGTGTGGACTGCTCCCTCAAACTGTACAGCCTGGTAAACTCCTTGCAGTTCTTCAGTCTATATGTTACTCTGCTTCAAAAGACAAATAGAACTTCTTACCTGTATCAAAACATTTAATAGAATAATCAGCTAATGCCACAAGGAATTCAGATTTCCTACGAAGATTAAAGGCCAGAGCTGTGCAAGCTTGTGCTGTTCGCTGAACAAGATTAAACCTATTAAGAAATCATCACATTAGTATCAGAAATTCTTCCAATAATCATAAATTTCACGTTGAAGAAGTCCTAAGAGATGAAGAAAATGAAACCCAGAAAATTGAGCTACCATTTAGTAGGCCAAAATAGATCATGAAGGGTGCTATGGGCCCCTGTAAGGAGTTTGGATTTTACTCACACAGAATGGGAAGTTGATATAAGTTTTCAACATAGCAGAGTCACAATTAGGTATGTCTTTTAGGAAAGTGATCCTGGCAGCAATGGCAAATGGATGGGGAGGACAACGAAGAAAAGGAAATCATTAAGAAAGCTACTACAGGTTGGGCACGTGGCTCATGCCTGTAATCCCAGCACTTTGGGAGGCCGAAGTGGGAGGATTGCTTGGGGCCAGGAGTTTGAGACCAGCCTGAGCAAGAGCAAGACCTCATCTCTACAAAAAATAGAAAAACTAGCTGGACATGGTGGCACTTGCCTATAATCTCAGTTACTCAGGAGATTGAGGCAGGAGGATCACTTGAGCCCAGGAGTTTGAGGATAAAGTGAGCTATGATGATGCCACTGCCCTCTAGCCCAGGAGACATAGTGAGACCCTGTCTCCAAAAAAAAAAAAAAAGCTACTACAGGGAATCTCAACTAGAGATATAGGTATAAATCAGAAAAGACAAATAGGAGAGGTTTCAGAAGTTAAGGGGAAAGAGACTTGGTATGCATCAGACATGGAGTAAAGAAGGTAATCAGGAATTGCTCATGTGTAAAATGAAGATAAGAATAGTTATCTTCTAAGCTTGTTGTGATGATTAAATGAAATTTACATAATTAGCTTTTACCTACCATTAATTAGTTTCCCATATACTTGCCTTCCCACAATTTACTGCCCATAGAGACTGAAGGTCCTTTCCCTTTGTCTTGTCACTTCTTTAAAAATTTGTTGTTCTTTGTTGAAGATACTATATAAAGCAGAGTCTGAGCCATTTCTTTGAGTTACTCATTTCTGGGTACTCCCATGTGTTATATGCATGATACAAGTTAATAACTTGTTCGTTTTCCCCTTGTTAATCTGTCTTTTTTTTACAAGGGCCCCAGTTGAGAACATAGAAAGGTTGAGGAAAAATTATTTTTTCTCCCCTAAAATAGATATGGAAAAGGGACAGTGGACAAAATAGAGAGGAATGAATACTCATAGTGCAAAATTGCTATAGAAGATAGCGATTAGCACTAGAAGAAATTAAGATCCTATTTTTATGAATAAGGTAACAAAGAGGCATGGATGGTTGAATTTACAGATATATTTGAGGCTGCAATGGGGGAGGAGGAAGGGAAGCTTTAAAGTGTCTATTTTCTCAAAAATTAGGAGGCATGACAGTCATAGTAAGAGCAGGGTCCAACACAAAAAGACAAGCAAACTAATAAAGGTTTGCAAAACTTGGTGGAGAATGGGAGGAAAAAAAAAAGAAAGGAGAATGGGAAAAATAAATGACAGTCAATAAATAAATGAAGTGCTAAGAATCACTGATGTTGAAATTCATTATTCTGTAATGGAATCAAACAACAATTATTTGTATTTTGTTCAGGAGTATAAGCAAAGAGAGAGTTGTAATGATTTAAGACTGGGAATTGGTAGGGTAGGTTACACAAGAATAAAGGGTAGAAGAATTGGGACCATTACTTCTTTGGTAAAGGGTAGAAATGATTAACAGATTTCTACCTAATAAATCACAGATAAGTAAATCATATTAAATACATGACCTCTTTTTTTCTTGAACTACTTGAGAATAAGTTACCAAGATCATGTTTCCTACAAACAAGAAAACCTTACATAATCACAGTACAACCATCAGAATAAAGAAACTACATTTATCTATTACCATCATCTAATCCTAAAACCAATAAAATTTTGCCAATTATCCCAATAATGTCCTCTACAGCAAAACAATCAGTCCAAATTCATGCCTTTGTCATGTCTATTTAATCTCCCTCAGTCCAGGAGTTCAGTCTTTACCCAACTTTCATGACCTTGACCCTTGTGAAGATCACAGGACAGTTTTATTATGGAATGTCTTCAATTTAGTTTTGTCTGATGATTCCGCTGATTAGATTCAAGTTATGTGTCCTGGCAGGAATATCACAGAAATGACACTGTATTCTTTTCACTGTATCCTATCAGGTGGCATACAAATTTTGATTCATTCCACTACTGGTTTATTAACTTTAATTATATCATTAAGGCAGTGTTTACTAGGCTTCTTCATTGCATTATTACTCTTTTTTCCCTCTGTAATTAATAAGTACTTTGTGGGGAGATACTTTGTGACTATGCAATATCCTATTCCATATGAAGCAATTTATTTTTTTGTTTGACTGCAACATGAACTCATGGATTTCAATTTTATTCAATGGAATATGACCCAGTACTATCATTATTTATTTGTTATTTACATCATTACTTGTTTGGATGCTCAAATTATCTCCAATATGGCCAGAAGGAGCTCTTTTAAGCTGGCACCTGTGTCCTTTTCACACATCCCTATCATTGTTTGAACAATTCCTTCTTTCTGGCTACAAAATGTTACAGGCTCATCCTGTACTTTCCCTGGCTTCATTCTGAAATTGGCCATTTCTGCAAAGATCCCTGATTCCTTTCAGTAGAAAGTGGTATTTAGAAAACAAGAACTGGACACCAGGTATATTCCTTGCTATTGGCATGTTGTTGCTCCCAGGCCTTGAGTGGACAAAGCTAGGGAATATATGTACATATATTTGTATATACCTTGATTTATATTTATATATATTCAAAACTAGTTACTTTACACTGATATATCCAATTCCAATCCAGTATCACCATTTTCATTCTGGTTTTCTCCTTTCCATATTGTAAGTCCCTGTTCCAATAGTGAGGAACTTGGCCTTCATTATCCCCAATGTATTTATTTGATCAAATCTCTGTATTAAACTTGTCATCATCACCCCATCTCTCATGCAGACACCCTCTGACTCTCTTGCTGGGTTGCTGTAGTTCTCCCTCCCACCTAGCCCTACTGTATGGACCTTGATCAATGCCACCTAATTGCTTTTGGACTAAATTGTTCCACAAGGGAAGAAAAAAGAAAGAGTGAAAATCAATTCTTTAAAATTCTTGGATCTAGTACACTGCAATAATAATATACAAAGGAAACTGTGCTCTTTCTAAATTGCCTAATGAAGTACTAGAAATTAAGTGATAAATTAGCAATAACAAATTTTTAAATTAAAGAAAAAACAAGCCATTAGAGACACTTTAGAACCAGCACTTTAATTCTTTAAAAAAGTTAGGCCATGTAATCTTTCTATCCTTTCCCACTTTCTTCCTTCAGCACTTACATCAGTGTTTTACAAGATACCTATAATACAGAACTTAATAAATCTTTCTGAATGAATAATGAATAGCAGGTACGAAAATAGTCAGCGAATTAATAACTTGTTAAATAAAGTAAATATCAAAAATATCTGCTTACCTATTTCCATACAAGTCAAAAACATAAATATTTCCTTGATGGTCCCCAGCAATTAAGGAATCACCTGAGCCATCAAAAGCCACATTCAAAAATCGCAAAACTTTTGGATGGTAATCAGAAGTGTTGTGAATGATGTTCACTATAATTCTGTCAAAGAAAAAAAAAACATTAAATTCTATGTCAAGTATTACTCAATATTATGAAAAAATATGACTTTTAGAGTATACTAATTTTGAAGGCTACCTATTCTTCCCTCTCCTACTGCTACTACTGCTCCTCCCCTCCCCTAGAATCAATCTTAAAAGGATTTCTGAAAACAGTTCAGAAAGTTATGCATTACCAAAGTAGCTACTGTTCATTCATCCCTCAAATACTTGTAAACTCACTATGTCAGACACTGAACAAGCCAGGTGCTACAATAATTGATAGACATGGTCCCTGCCCTCATGGAACTTGCAGTTTAGTGGCAAAGACAGATATTAAAAAAATAAACACATATATAATAGATTCATAAGCACATTTATAAATTGTGATTAAGTGATAGACAACAACAGGGAATGAGATTTTGTGATATAGAATGTTCCAAAGGGAATAAACATACATGAGTTTTACTTTCATTTCTAATATATCTACTATAATACCCTGGCAGGTAAGCTCTCCAAGGATAGGACCACTGCTTATTCATTACTGTATCCCAGCATCTGGCCTACAACTCACAAAAGGCATTCAAAATATGCCTGCTGAATGAATGAATGCATTAAGAAGTCATTCTTTAAAACTCACATTAATCATACCTCTATTCAAAAGATTAAGGAAGTTTATTTTTCAATATTATTCTA
>NW_012152840.1:6963685-6974348 GCF_000956105.1 Propithecus coquereli | reverse complement strand
CTCTGTTGCCTGGGCTAGAGTGCCATGGCATCAGCCTAGCTCACAGCAACCTCAAACTCCTGGGCTCAAGTGATCCTCCTGCCTCAGCCTCCTGGGTAGCTGGGACTACAGGCGGGAACCACCATGCCTGGCTAATTTTTTTTTTCATTTCTATTTTTAGTTGACTTGCTAATTTTTTCTATTTTTAGTAGAGACAGGTCTCGCTCTTGCTCAGGCTGGTCTCAAACTCCTGAGCTCAAGTGATCCTCCTACCTCGGCCTCCTAGAGTGCTAGGATTACACGCGTGAGCCACCACGCCCAGCCTATATTTTGTGAATTTTTGAATTTTAATATGGAAACATTTATCTTCCTCATTATAACTTCATTAAAGCATGCTAAACTGAATTAAGTAGATTAAACATTTTCTACTTGTTTATCTAAACATAGGCTTTTTTTTCGATCCATTAAGGGAAACAGCAAAATTCTTACAATGCTTATTTTTATCAAGTACCCAAGGAATTAAAAATCCAAACATAACCATACTGAAATGACAAGCAATAATATCAAAATGTCCCTGGCAACTAAATTCAGACATAGTAAAAATGACTTTTCCTTCCAGTCTTTTTTCTGTAACATTTACATGTGTTCTGTTTACAAAATTACATCATTGTTCAAAATATGGAAAATACAGAAATACACTAACAAATAAGTACTTGATCATAACCCTACCATCTAGATGTAATCACAATTAACAGCAACATTCTGTCCCTCTCATTTTTCATATAAATCACACATACAAGCATTTATTACAGCAACTTCCTTTCAATTGACCACAGGTTGCCTGAAAGAGTTTCTCAGTTCTTAAACATAATGTCAAATATTTACTGAGCACCAAATGTGTCAGACAATGTGTCTGGTAAGTCTGATTATCCCCTTACAGTCTTAGTGATCAATTTGCCCAGGGTCACAGAGCTGGTAAGTGGACATTCACTTTAATTAAATCCATCTGACTCCTAGTCAGGGCTCTTTGACTTTCTAAACAGCTTAAACAATGGGTATTAATGAACAAAAAGAAACCTAAGTTTTAGTGGAAGAAGCAAACAATAAGGACATTTGAACAATAAACCTGTTTCTTTCATTTTTTTTAATCTTGCATGTATATCTAGATGGTTTATAACAGCAAGAAAGAAAATTAATGTAGATTGGCTATAACTTTCAGAATGTTTTAAAAATACCAGAGGTAGTGATGGCCTTTACACAAACCCAGATTTGGAAATGAAAAACTTCAAGAATCCCCACTTTAGACAATTTTTTATTCAATTATATTGATGAGACAGCCATTGATAAAGGGGACTGACAACAGCCAGAAAGCAAACAAGCTGCTGGTAAAACGTCTAGCACAGCGCTTTGGGCACCGTAGTAGGCAATTAAAAGTCTGTTGATTTGTGGAGAAGCAACCAAAAGATCAACAGAAAAATCACTAGAACAAGAAACACACTGAAACATGAATTCAAGCGATGCAGCAAAGTCTGTGAAACCCCAGGGAATTGGAAGCAATAAGATTACTTTGTGCGCAGCAATCGGAACCCCAAATAGCACCACTTTGGAGCAAAGGTTTCCAATGAAGTCACCAAGAGAAATTGAGCCTTAAACAGGTCAGATAACTGGGAATAGAATGAAAAGCAGCGCTGGCAATACTTGAAGGCCGCCGTGCAATTAGAATGTAATCCCAACCCCTAACACACAGGCCCGTATGTGAACTCGGGGAACCGGAAGTTTTTGTTCCGTTGCTGTCCCCAGGGCTTAGAAGCGTGCTTGGCACCTAGCAGGCCCTCAACAAACAGTTGATGAATGCACCTGTGTCTGAATACATATAGTAAACTAAGAATGAATAAGCTGCGGCCTTCGGAAGGGGTAGAAGTTTATTGCTTTCCCATCTTGCAGCCCTCTTAGAGTTCTTTTCCAGATGCAACCGTTAAATATTTACTGAGCATCTACTTACGTACCAGGGAAACATGATAATTAAAGAAGGAAGCCTCCTGGCACTTACCAAGAAGCGCAAATTCTCTTACATAAAGAGAACCACGTGCCTCCTGCTCCATGCTGTCCCAGACCAGACCCCCCTCCCAGAACCTGGAAGGGGGTCTCCGTGGATCGTGGCGTCTGGAGCTACCTACCCCTGATGAGGTCACCAGAGATGCGCGGCAGGGTCAGAGCCAGAACCCGCACCGCTACCTGGCTCCCTGCATCCCTTCCCGAGCCTGACCCTCAGACGCCTCTCCACGGACGCGGACCCGCCCCTCGCCGGTCTCCAGCCCTCCACAGCCCGCGCCCTCTCGCCGCGGCCTTTACCCATCCCGAGTGGCTGGGGACGGCTTGCGGTGCCATATCTTGCCGCTCTCCTTGTTGCCCAGGTCCGTGCTCTGCATGTCGAAGCCCAGCCGAGACGGCCGGCGGCCTGGTGGGAAACTGTCCCGACGCCTTCCCGGCAGGCCCCGCGCTCCCGGCCCGGGAAGTTTGAGCGCGGTCCGCCACGGCCCGATCCCCCCCGGACCGAACCAATCGCTTTCGTTCCTCCGGTGACCCCTCCCGCTCTGGGCAATGGAATCGACCAAAGACCTTCTCTTAGATTCCTCCCCTATTGTGGTCCCGCCCCCGTTAGAGACCCAAAGCCTTCTGGGAATCGTAGTTTTCTGCAGGTGGCAAGAAAAGTGATTTTCTCCTGTGGTCTCTGCATTCCGTTTTAAATTACGCTTAGAGATTAAGGGATTGTAGAGAGATAACTAATAAGCAAGGAGCCAAATGCATTGAGAACTGAAGGGTTCCTTTTATAGAATTTTCAGGGTCTAAAGAACATTGTAGATGAAATACTCCATTCTTCTTGACCTTCCAACCATCCTCATTTTTCAGTTCCGTAATCTGACAAAATGCTCTGGTGTGATAATATCCGGTCCACCAATCACGGCCCAGAAAAGCAATAATATCATCAACAACCAGCTGCATTGACATCATTGAGTTCTTTTTTGTAAAAATTTACTTAGAATTTCTGTAGTGCTTACTAAGCATTGGGCATTTTTTTACATGCTTTACGAATATATTAGTTTATTTAATGCTCATAGCAAATTTACAAGTTAGATAGTATTATTATCCCCATTTTTAATGCTCTGTGAAGTTGTGCATCAGTTTCCTGAGGCTGCCCTAATAAATTATCACAGCTCCGGTGGCATAAAACAACAGAATGAGATTCTCTTGAAGTTCTGGAGGCCGCAAATCAGAAATCAAGGTGCCGGCAAGATTCCCTTCCTTGTCATTCCTGTTTCTGCTAGTTGCTGGCATTCTTGGCTTGTGATCACATCACTCCATTCTCTGCTTCCATCTTTGCATAGCCTTCTCCTCTGGGCTCTGGGATGTGTCTTCTCTTTCATCTGTCTCAAATCTCCCCGTCTCTTTCTTTCCTTTTTTTTTGGTAGAGACAGGCTCTTACTCTGTTGTCCAGGCTGGAGTGCAGTGGCACAATCATAGCTCACTGATGCCTCCAACTCCTCCTAGGCTCAGGCAATCCTCCCGCCTCAGCCTCTCAATTAGCTGGAACTACAGGCATATGCCACCATGCCCAGTTAGGCTAATTTTTTCTATTTTTCCATAGAGACAGGGTCTTGCTCTTGATCTTGCTCTTGCTGAGCCTGGTCTGGAACTTCTGGCCTCAAGCGATCCTCCCGCCTCAGCCTCTGAAAGTGCTAGGATTACAAGCATGAGCTACCGTGCCCAGCCTGTTTTTCTCTTATAAGAACACTTGTCATTGGATTTAGGGTCCACACAAATAATCCAGGATGATATCTTTATCTCAAAATTCTTAACTTGATTACATCTCCAATGTCCTTTCTCCAAATAAGATAACAGTCATAGATTTGGGGGATTAGAGTGTGGACTTACACTTTGGCGGGAGGGGCACCATTCATCCCGGGTACTACTATTATCCCCATTTTGCTGACAAGGAAATTGAGGTAAGGGGAGAGCCAGGATTAGAATCTTAGTCTTTCCATTCCTGGTCACCAAATTTCTACAACAGAAATTTGACTTTAAAAAAATAACAGGGCTATGGTATTTGAAAAGCTCAAACTCTCTATCAGAAAAGCAAAACTCTCAAAAAAATACTAATGGAGATTTTAAAACGTATCAAAGGGTGGCTCTGAAAGATCAGACAACTTTTAATGAACTATTACAGAGGAGGTAACTGCATCCCTTACTTATTATTATTACTATTTTTAGAGACAGGGTCTCGCTCAATTGCCAGGGTAGAGTACAATGGCATCACCATAGCATGTGGTCCCCAATTCCCAGGCCATTGCCCAGTATGGTCTATAGCCTGTTAGGTGCCGGAAGATGCACCATCGCCTGAGCTCCGCCTCCCCACTCCCCACCGCTACCTCCCTAACCCCTTCCGTGGAAAAATTGTCTTCCATGAAACCGGTCCCTGGTGCCAAAAAGGTTGGGAACTGCTGATCATAGTTCACTGCAACCTCAGACTCTTGGGCTCAGCTTCAGGAGTAGCTGGGACTACAGGCATATGCCACCAGGCCCAGCTAATTTTTCTATTTTTTTGTAGAGATGGAGTCTCCCTATGTTGCTCAGGCTGATCTCCAACTCCTGGCCTCAAGCAATCCTCATGCCTCAGCCTCCCAAAGTGCTAGGATTACAGGCGTGAGCCACCATGCCCGGCCTTGCATCCCTTATTTTTATTTATTGGATTTGACATGGTGATAAACTATGTATATGAATGTTTGCATTTTCATTCAGGAATCTTAGAGTGTTAAACATAAGGTGCCTAATTTGAAACAGGTTATTCCCCATATTTGTGTTCCACACAAGTAACCAAACAACCTTTTTACCTAAAACAGAGACAAATCTACTGAATGATTTTTTTAACTGCTCTGGTTTAACCGGCCTACAGTTCAGCTGTAGGTCCATGTCACAGCCCATGTGACCATCCTATTCAATCTCAGATATGTGATAAAGAGGTTTATATATTACAGATCTTCTGGACTCCCAATTTGTACTTATCTTTTGATTTCTGGGGCCAAACTTGAAGGTCAGGCTCAAGAGAAGTGTCCTCACAACTGCTAACCTTCTACTCATGAGATCATCCAATTTTTAAAATCCCAGTTAGTAGTCCCTTGTGCTCTAGTTCCTTCCTGAATCATTAGTCAATAACAAATACATTCTATGCATATGTATATTAATTTATTTAACAGTTTTATTGAGATATAATTGACATTCAATAAACTTCACATATTTATAGTGTACAATTCTATAAATGTTGACATAAATAAACCCCTCATGAAACCATCACCATAGTCAAGATAATGAACATATTCGACACTCTTAAAAGTTTCCTTATATCTCTTTGTAACCTTTCTCTACCTCTACTCCACCTCACCCACAGGCAACCACTGACCTGTTTTCCTTCCCTCAGAATAGTTAATATTTTCTAGACATTTATATAAATGCATTCATAGACTATGTATCCTTTTTTTGGTCTGGTTTCTTTCAGCATAAATTGGAGATTATTTTGAGATTCAGTTGTGCTGTTGAGTGTATCAATAGTTCATACTTCTTTACTGCTGAGTAGTATTCCATGGTGTCCATATGCCACAATTTGTTTTTCCATTCACTTGTGGATGAATATCAGAGTTGCTTCTAGTTTTTGGCTATTCCAAATAAAGGTGCTATGAACATTCCAAAACAAGTCTTGGTGTAAACATGTACTTTCATTTCTCTTGGGTAAAATGGAATGGTTGAGTCATAAAGTAGGTGTAGGTTTAGGTTTTTAAGACACTGTCAAACATTTACAAAACGATTGTGTCATTTTACATTCCCACCAAGAATGTGGGAGAGTTCCAGGTGCTCCATGTCTATGATGACTCTTTGTAACTGTAGCCATTCTATGAGTGTAGTGGTATCTCATGGTGATTTAAATTTCCATTTCTGCAATGGCAAATGATGTTCAGCATTTTTTCGTGTGATTATTTGCCTTCTGCATATATCCTTGGTGAAGTATCTATTGAAATCTTTTGTCCAATTTTTAACTGCATTGCTTGTTTTTTTATTATGATGTTTTGAAAGTTCTTTGCATATTTTGGATACAAACCCTTTATCATATACACGGTTTGCAAATATTTTCTCCCAGCCTGTGGCTTTTTTTTTTCATTCTCTTAACAGTATCAAAGAGCAGTAGGCAATAATATCGATGAAGATCAATCTATCAATATTTTTTTTATGGTATGCTTTTGGTGTCATATCTAAGAAATCTTTACCCAAACCAAGGTTACAAAGATTTCTTCCTTTGTTTTCCTCTTTGTGTGAATTTCAAATACATTCTTAGAGGGATTGAAAGTTTTGTGTATCTAAGGGATTTTTACTTTTTGCTTTTCAAAGCCCTTTCTGCTTGCCCTCTTATCCACTATACTTTCAGTATTGAAGGGTGTCTTCCTTTTTGCTGAGGTAATATATAATTTGGACAGACAAAGAATACTTCCAATTTGTTAGAGGGAGCTTAGTGGACATTTGGGTTGCCCAACATCTGAGTACATGTTCTGTTTAGGAAAAGTCTGAAGATATTTGGAAGGTAAAGAAGAGCACTATTCTCTTTCCCCATTCCTTGGCAACCAGCTCTGTAACTGCCCCAAAATTTAGGCCAGTCAATAGGTTGGCAGGCAAAGCAAGCTAATTAAAGTAGTACATTAACAAAAAAACAATTGAAAACACAGTTCAAATACTGACTGCAATCTCTCTAAGAACATCAAAGAGGAACCAAATAATAACCTTTATCAAACTTCTTAAAATACCCTTTCCCGCTTTATTTGGTCGACTAAGTTATGCCACAATAACTAACAACTCCAAAATCTCAATGGCTGAAAACAAAATCTCTTTATGGCTGGATGTTCAGCTTATCTTAGTCTCTCAGGGACCCAGGCTGAGGGAGTAGCCACTATTTCAAAAGTTTTTGGTTGATGTGTTAAGGGGAAAAGAGAGTTCTAGAGGGTCTTACACCAGCAATTAAATGCTCCAGTCCAGAAATGTCATTATTACTTTTGCTCCCAACTCACTACCAGAACTATGGCCCCATCCAAACACCAAGGGGCTAGGAAGTGCAATTCTATAAATCAGTTAGATATGGTTGCAGTAATGCTTCAACCACCACCAAACCTCTGTGGCATTCAACAATCTGCACTTATTGCTCAAGCATCTGGAATCAGACAGGTGGCTCTGCTGATCTTGGCTGGGCTCACTCACATGTCTGGGGGGCCGCCGGCTTTCAGCTTTATAGTCTGACCTCACCTGGGGTAACTGGGGCAACTCAACTCTGTGCTAAGTGTCTCGCATCCTCCCAAGAGCTAGCCAAGGCATGCTCTTGTGGCAATGGCGTGGTGTAACCGAGCAAGCAGACTTGCAGTGCCTCTAGGCTTGGAGCTGGCACACCATCACTTTCACCTCTGCCTAATAACCAAAGTAAGTTATGTAGCTGAGCTAAGGGGCTGAGTATTGTATTCCACTCATGGCAGGAGAGCATCGAATAGTTCCCTGCAGGGCATGGATCCAGGGAGGAGTGGAGAATGAGGACCAATTTTGCAATCTACAATATCTACCATGTGTTTGGAAGGGGGAAGAACCTAAAATATTTGGTGAACAGCATTAACAGCTCCCACACTATCCCTTTTTCTCAATATATGAAATACATCTTCACAACCCTCAGGACTTCCTTCTTTTCTGTCCTAAAACTTTCCTTGAAGTTCTTGGGCACCAGGGTTCTTATCTCTAATTCTTTGTTATTTGGTTTAACATTAAAGCATTTTTGGTCTTTGTCCCATTAATAGGAGTTGCACAACATAAAAAAGCCTAGAAGCCAGGTGTAGTGGCTCCCACCTGTAATTCTAGCACTTTGGGAGGCTGAGGCGGGAAGACTGCTTGAGGGCAAGAGTTCAAGACCAGCCTGGGAAAAATGGCAAGATCCTGTTTCTAAAAACAATTTTTTTTTTTTTAAATTAGTCAGGCATGGTTGTGCGCACTTGTAGTCCTAGTTACTCGGGAGACTGAGGTGGGACAATCGCTTGAGCTCAGGAGTTCAAGGATACAGTGAGCTATGATCCTGCCACTGCACTCCAGCCTGGGTGACAGAGCAAAACTCTGTCTCAAAAAACAAACAAACAAAAAAGCCTAGAAGCTGATCCAGAAACTTTCCTCCTTAAAATGTTGAGAAGATTACAGACTTGTGGAATTTAATATCTCTCTTCTATCTCTGTCACATACTCACTAATTGTGTGATTCTTCGATTAATGTTGCCTTCCCCACAGGACTTCATGAAGGCAAAGAGCTCCCCAGAACCCAGCATAGAGCATAGCACATAAAAAATATAATCTGTTGAGTGCATGAATTTACTTGTTCTGTACCTCCTAGTAACTGGTACAGTGCCAGGCACATAGTAAGCCCTTAAACATGTTTATTGAACAGTTGAGCTATTATCTAAACTTAAAGTACTTCAGGCTATGTTTTCCCAATTAAATGAATATAAGACTATAGTGGAGAAGAAGAAAGAAACAAGGATACTGAGTTTCTGATCCCAGATCAGACACTAAATCGTTGCGTGATCTTGGGTAAGTCACAACCTCCCTGAGACCCATTTTCCTCATCTGCAAACAGCATGAATGGAAAAATGCTTCCTTAACCCGCTTCCCTTTCCCACATCCCATGCTGCTACAATATACAGATGGATGCTCATCTATGCACCCCTTGAAATTTTTCTTATGTGCAATTGCAAACAATACCATTTCATATTTTCAGGTATGCATTCAGGGGGCCACAGCTAGGCACAGTTCATGTTTACACACATTTTCTTCCTGATACCCATGAAAACATGACTGCATTTTATTCAAATCCCCCTTGAAGTTATCAGTGTCAGGTTTGGAGCTTCTGAATGAGAGTTCTCTTTTGTGGAAGATAGGATCCCCTCTGTATTTCCATTTCTCACACACACATCTGACATGTCCCTTCATTTTGACTTTTGTCACACACACAAAAAAATCCTGGCACCAATTTTCCATACCTCTACTCTTATTTGTTCCCCAAGTACAGTCAACTTTTGATGTCCCTGATTGGAGACATCAGCTCAACCCACTGATTCTCAAAAAAAAAAAAAAAAAAATTAGCTTAGTAGCTAGTCTTGAAAAGTGTAAGGCTTATAAGTGACCATGTACAATGTGTCTGCAAAATTCTTTTTATCAAAATTGGAAAAGACCCTGGATTACCCCTTCACGGGTAGGTCATGTCTTACTCGTCATTCATTGATCAGTTCAGTCATTGGCTGGTCATTCACTCAACATTTTGACTGTCAGCTATGTGTCAGGCCCTGTACAAGGACCTGGGGCTGCAGTGGTGAAATATGAGTTTCATGTTCTTGGAAAGCTCACAGCTTAAAGTAAAATGGGAGGTTACAGGGAGAAATAGATGTGCGAGTATAGTACCATGTGGTCAGTGCTATACAGATGCTCCTAGACTTATGATTGGGTTATGTCCCAATAAACTCATCATAAGTTAAAAATATCGTAAGTCAAAAATGCACTTAAGGCCAGGCGCAGTGGCTCACGCCTGTAATCCTAGCACTCTGGGAGGCCGAGGTGGGAGGATCCCTTGAGGTCAAGAGCTGGAGACCAGCCTGAGCAAGAGTGAGACTCTGTCTCTGCTAAAAATAGAAAAATTAGCCGGGTGTGGTGGCATGTATCTGTAATCCCAGCTACTCGGGAGGCTGAGGCAGGAGGATCGCTTGAGTTCAGGAGTTTGAGGTTGCTGTGAGCTAGGCTGATGCCTTGGCACTCTAGCCCATGTGACAGAGTGAGACTCTGTCGCAAAAAAAAAAAACAAAAAAAGCCCCCCAAAATGCACTTAATACAACTAACCTATGGAACATCAGAGCTTAGCCTAGCCTACCTTAAACCTGCTCAGAACACTTACATTAGCCTACAGTTGGGCAAAATCATCAAATACAAAGACTATTTTATAATAAAGGGTTGAATATTTCATGTAATTTATTAAGTACTTTACTGAAAGTAAAAAAAACAGAATGGTTGTATGGGTTGAAGCATGGTTTCTACTGAATGCATATCACTTTCACACTATCATAAAGTTTAAAATTGTAAACCAGGGCCATCTGTAATTAAGGTATAGGCGAATTTCAGAGAAGGGAACAATTAATTCTCCAGGAAAGAGAGGGAGATGTTAATAAGAAAGTTGGTGTTTAAGCTAGGCCTGGAAGGATGAGGTGGAGGAGGCTTTCTAGACAGAAGAAAGAATGAGTTTTGGAGGTTTCTTGTTACTGCCCACCCTGCCTAATACAGTAATTTTGTCCCTACTTTGCTAATGAGGAAACTAAGGTTTATGTAACTTGCCCAAGGTCATACGGCTGTCAAGCCAAGGTTCCAATGTAGACCTATCTGGCTCCATTATCTTACTCAGCCTTTCCTATCTTTCTCTGCCTTTTGTGGACCAGACTGGCATGGTTCTGTAATTCTTCCAAAAGACTCATTGCCTGGACCAGAACAGAACTTATCACTAACCACAGTTAAAAATCCCTGGGAATCTTTAGAACAAGATTCTCTTCATCTCCTTGTTAATAAAAGAGTGTGAGTGTTGC
>NW_012152840.1:6960162-6963635 GCF_000956105.1 Propithecus coquereli | reverse complement strand
GGGTGGGTGTGGATGTGCTTCTTTGTTTATTAAAAGAAGTGTTATGGTTGGGAAGGTGGCTCATGTGGCTAATCCCAGTGCTCTGGGAAGCCAAGGAGGGAGTATCGCTTGAGGCTAGGAAGTCAAGACCAACCTGCACGACATAGGCAGCGCCCGTCTCTACAAAAATAATAAAAAAAAAAATTAGCTGGCCCTGGTGGTGCACACCTGTAGTTCAAGAAGCTAAGGCAGGAAGATCCTTGAGCCCAGGAGTTTAAGGCTGCAAGCCTGGATGACAGAATGAGACTCCATCTCCCAAAAAAGAAAAAAAGGAATGTTGATAAACAAAGAGGCTCTCAATGTTAAGAACATTTTTAAAAAATAATAAAGCACAGAGGAAGTAGGGCTTGGGGAGGACTGTAAACATGGAGAGTTTTGCCAGCCCAGCACTCTACTCTC
Organism: Propithecus coquereli; assembly: GCF_000956105.1. NCBI lineage: Eukaryota > Metazoa > Chordata > Mammalia > Primates > Indriidae > Propithecus > Propithecus coquereli. Next base: position 6,963,197 of record NW_012152840.1, on the reverse strand, counting down.
CACCCCCCAGAAATATATTAATGCTACCTTCTTACAAACCCTTCCTGGAGCATTCTTCTTATTCTGCCCCTCCACTGGTTGTATGATTGGCCCAGGGTGGTGCCTGACTGGGCTGAACCAATCAGAACCCTGACCTGGGATTTTTAAGTGTGAGATCAAGGAAAGCAAGTCTCAGTGCCTCCCTGGTAGCAGAGACTGGGGGCTGCCAGAGCAATAGCTCCAACCTTGTGGTGATGGTCAGTGTGAGAGAGGATAGCTAATGTTTGAGGAAAAGAAGGAAAAAACGATGGTAAGAGAGCATCCTGGCAGCATTCACATCCCTTGTTCCAATTGTTCCAGAAGCTCATTTGGCCTCCTGTCTTTCCTGTACTCTGGTTACTTGAGCTAAAACATTCCATTTTGTTCCTAAAGTAGATGGACTTGGAAGAAAAAAGAGTGAGGAAAGGCTTCTGGAGACGATGATACATGAGCTCAGTCTGGAAGAACGAGTCGGGGTTGCCATGGCAGAGGAGACATTAGGGGAGGAAACAGCATCTGTAGAAAGGCAAGGAGGTTGTGAAGCAATGTGGTACCTTCCAAAAACTAGAGGAGCTCTGTGCAGTTAAAGCTCAGGATGCACAAGGAGTAATCGTGCATGTACAGTGCTTAGCATTTAGAAAACTCTTAATAAAACAGTAATAGTCACTATTATCACTATATGGAAGAATGGCAGGAGAATAAGAGTGAAGAGATATGCTAACATCAGACTATAAAAAGTTAGCCATTCTAGGGTGTTTGGATCTTTTGGTTCTAGGGAAACTCCTTGTTTCTAAATACATTCCTCTGACTGTGGTGGGAAGATCACTTAAAAGAGGCTTTGGACAGAAGGGGTGAGGGTGAGAGCTGTTATTCCAACTGAGGCAAAAGTCAGGATGGGTTGAACAAGTCAGCAACAGTTTGATGACAAGGGTTTATGGACATATTGCGTAGGAAAGCTGACGTTGCAAAAGAAACGGTTCTGTTTGATCAGTAAAACAGAAATATGTGTCATGCTGCTAACTGATGCAAACCTAGGCAATGCTTTCCATTTGCTGGATGACTCAACTATTTGGTCTTGTGAGGGGGAGGAAGGAGGCAGAAACCATTACAGGTGAACTATGACATAATGCACCTTCCCCTACCCCTTAATATGAGTCAGAACAGAAAATATCAAAGAGATGCGTTTCAAGTTGCTTAAATAAATATTCATGCCTAGGTGTTCTCATAAAACATACATGAAAGCAACCAAGGGCAGTGTTTCATATATAATCAAAAGGATTTGGCACCTACAGCTGAAATAGAAGAATATCAGAGGAGAGGGGGCAAAGTGGCATTGATCTTGACAGGCAGCAAGATCATGTCCACATCCAATGAGAAAACTGCTGTCATAGATTAGGCTTTCTAAAAGGCCTCCTCAGACTCAATGAAGGAGGAGATCAGAGGGTGAAACTTCCTATTCCATGACAGCAGGGACCATGCCTACAAGTTTCCAGTCTGGATAGCCCTCCCATGGCCAGGAGAGGAGGAGGGTACAGTGTTATTAGGCTGTATGACATCTGAAGCTGTCCTAAGAAGCAAGACAGTCTACAGCCACTTGGGGCTTAGCCACACTGCATAATGTTCCATCTTATGGATGTGACATAAGTTTCTAATTCCCCAGGTACTGCAGCTGGGCTTTAAAAAATCATTTGCAATCTTTATGCCAGAGGAATTAATATTTAATTGTGCTATTGCAGGCACTAGTATAAGTCAGCTCTGGAAGATTCTATCAGTTAAATTTAAACCTTCAAAATTATTCTCTGCAGGTAGTGGCATATTCCAAAGTCCTCCATGGGCAGAAGGCTGTGGAGTCGGAGGATGTTGGGAATATCTCCCACAGCACTGAATAATTAGCCTCAATTCGCAGGCTCTTAATAACATTTATGGGCTCGGAGGACAGGCTATCAATCAAGCATGACAGGATGCTGGTAAACCATGAGTAAGATGCCTCTAATTGCTGTAAGGGAGGAAGACAAACTGACTAATCGAAGTGTTTATTGTCCAATAAAGTATTCTAGGGCAGTGTAGCATCCTTCCTCTGGCGCCCACTCTGAGCAGTAACGATGACCAGCAAGAAATCAGCACCTGACAGACCCCTACTCGGCCAGACTTCATCACATCCCAACTGGCTCTTCCGTCCCTTCCATTTTCTAGATGGCTTTAGTAGTAAAAATCATCTTTCCCAAGTATCTTTGTTGTTTTCCTTATACCGATGGCTTTGAAAAATACTGCAAGCAAACTTCCATGTGAGGAAAAAGAAAAATAAGGTGGGGTATGCACAATGGGATTGTCGATTTACCCCATGGACCTTAGAAGAGTTTTGTCTTTGTTAGTGAGGTCAAGTCCCAGAAGCTGGGACCATCCGCTTAACCCTGCGGAGGATTCTATGTAAGGAAGCGGGTGTGAACGTGTCGGGGGTGGGGAGGGGGATGGAACCACCACTGACTGGGCATCTGTACCAGGCATGTGTTAGCTGCTTTTCATTTTATTACAGGTTGTTCTTTGGTCTTGCTGGCTTTTTGTTTTTAAATTCCATAGAAGCTCCTATTTGAATTTTGCATTAAATTAAAACCTCTAACTCATGGGTACTGTGAACAGAGAGTTCCCATTTCAAGTCTTATGCTCTGTTGTCTACATAAATACACTTGTATTTATTAGAGCTTGTACCCTGAGTAATGGTTGGGAAAATATGGGCAGTATACTTAAAGATAGGGGACCCAGAATGCCTGAGTTCATTGGCTCCATCACTTACTAGTACTATAACCTTGGGCAAAGCATTTAACTTCTCTATTACTTGATTTCTTCATCTGTTAAATCAGGATCATAATAGCACTGACTTCATAGAGCTACAAGGAGTTTAGAATAGCATCTGGCACATAGAAGTCCTCAGTGGGTACTAGCTATCATTAAAGCCCTTCTAAAGAGGGTACTAGTGATATGCTGTAAATGTTTAATGACTAGTTCTCTGGACACACACA
>NW_012152840.1:6940968-6958407 GCF_000956105.1 Propithecus coquereli | reverse complement strand
CAAAAAAAAAAAGTTATTTATTATAGCTCTGAAGGCTGGGAAGTCCAATATCAAGGTGGTAGCCTCTAATGAGGGCCTTTCTTTCGGTGTCAGAGCATAGTGAAGGGCATCACATGGCAAGAGGGCAAGAGTGAGTCTTCATGTAATTGTTGACCACAGATGATGGCAGGTAATCCCAGGGGCACATTTAGAAGGAGTATACACAGGAATAAATCATCCTTTTTTGGGTGGGAGTGTCCTAAAAGGATGTGTGTGTGTGTGTGTGTGTGTGTGTGTGTGTGTGTGTGTGTGTGTGTTGGGATGTATGGGCAGTTGCTAAAGAAGGAGGAGAATGGACAAGCATCACATATAACTCAGCAGTTCTCAACCAGAGGTGATTTTGCTCTGTAGAGGACATTTGGTGATGTCTGCAGACATTTTTAATTGTCATAACTGGGGAGGGAGTGCTATTGTCACATGGGGGCCATGGATGCTGCTAATCATCCTACAATGCACAGGACAGCTGCTCACAAGCAAAGAACTATCCAACCCAAAGTGTCAACAGTGCCCAGGTTGAGAAACCCTGTACATAACCTAACACATGCACCATTTTGGCTGTTTAGTATGTACACTTTCTCTTCCCAACACATTTTCCCTTGCTACTTTTGGCAGCATGTACAAGATATAAAATTCTCTCAGAGCTCTCTAAATGTGTGTTCAGCCTACTTGGATTAACTTCAAACAAATATGACAGATGTAGCATTTTTGGCTCAAATGCCTTGCCAGTCAAGCATATGCATGTTTGCACATCACATCTCCAGCAACAGCAATAATATCCTGTGACTAAAAGTGGTTCTACATCCAACTTTCACTAAAACATCTCAAATTACTTTATTTTTCCTCTAAGATTTCTGACTCTCAGGTATTCTTGGTGCCTCTCTTTGCTCTTTTCTCCAGGTAAACTGTTCTCTTTTATCCCTCATGATACCAAGCTTACATTTGCCCTCTTTTTACAAAGGTGATCCCCATTCATTCGTTCAATAAATGTTAACTAAGCTCCTATGGTGTGCAAGACCTGTTCTGGGCACTGGGCTACAGCAGTGAACAAGACAAAGTTGCATTTGCATGGAGCTTGCATTCTAGTTGGGGAAACAGACAATAAACAAACAAGAAAATGAGTAAGTGATGTTATGTTAAGTAATGAAAAGTGAGGAAACATGGTAAGAAGAGTAAAGGGATGAGAATGATGGAGGGTAATGGTACTCGGGTTAAGACGTGCAGGGAAGGTGCTGCTGAAGGGTGTCATCTGAATGGTGCAGAAGGAAGCCCCAAAGACAGGTTTTCAATAGTGCCCTACACTGGGTTGGGGGGCGTTATGTTAATTTTCTAGGGCTACCATAAAAAAGTAGCACAAACTAGGTGATTTAAAACAACAGAAATTTATTCTTTACCATTTCTGGAGGCCAGAAGTCAGAAATGAAGGTACTAGCAGAGTTCATTCCTACTGGAGGCATGAGGGGAGGGCCTGTTCCATGCCTTTCTCCTAGTTTCTAGTGGTTGTTGGCAATCCTTGGCATCCCTTGGTTTGTAGATGCATTATTACTCAGTCTCTGCCTCTGTCTTCACATGGCCTTCTCCGCTGTGTGGCTGTGTCTTCATTTTCTCTTTTTATAAAGACCACAGTCATTGGATTTGGGCTCACCCTAATTCAGTATGACTTCAACCTGATCACATCTGCAAAGATTCTATTTCAAAATAAGGTCACATTCACAGGTACCAGATGTGAGAACTTTAACATTTTTGGGTGAGGGGTAACCCAATCCAACCCACTACAGGGTTGTTTTGAGTTATCACAAAGACTAGGAGACACAGCTGGCATTTAGGGCAGGGACCAGGGGTGCTAGGCAGACATTCTACAATGTGTAAGACAGTCTTATACCCTTTTGCAAATTCTCGAGATATTCCTGTAAGTGAAAACCCTGTGTGTAATATCTAAACCTAGAACTAATTCTGTTTTGCATAAAACGTAAAGAATATTTCCTGGGATTTAATATGCATTAAATTTTCCTGCACAGCTACTGCTTGAGAAAAAGATTATACTTTCTTGTTCTTTTTAACCTGTGTGTGTATATTTGTATTTTCTCTTCTATCTTACATGAAAAGTAGCATATTATATACACTATTTTGAACTTTGCTTTTTCCACTTATCCTGGAAATTGTTCCTTCTGTGTTCATAGAAAGCTTTCTTACTCTTTGTTTATAGCTACATATTACTCTAATATATGAACATATTATAGTTTATTCAACCAATCTGCTATGTATGGACACTTACGTTCTTTCCATATGTTGCAATTACAAATATTGCAACATCAAATAACCTTGTATCTTATTTTTATATAATATTTTACACTGTTACTGATTTATCTTCAAGGTAAATTACTAAAATCGATACCGTCAGGTTAAAGTGTAAATGCATATATTATTTCTATTGTTACACATTTCCTATTGTATAATATTATTTTTTGCCCATCAGATAGGTGAGAAATAGTATCTCTGTATGGTTTTAATTCACATTTCTCTTATTATGAGAAAAGTTTAGTATCTTTTAGAATAATTTATTTTTTTGTGAATTATCTGTTTTTTGTATTTCTTCCATTTTTCTATAGAGTTTTTGGGTTTTTTCCCCTAATTTTTTATAAATTCTTTATATACTTAGGGATATTAACCACGTTAATGGTGGTAACACAGGAGCTTCCTTGTAAGTTAAATAATTAAATTCTAAAGCAAACTTCCTCCATTGGCAGGGGAAGGAGGTACACCCTGTCAATCTGCAAAGGAATGCAGGGAATTCCCCAGCCTATGGACCAGACAGCCCAGGTACAATAGGATCTGGAAAACGACCTAGAGTAACTTAAGGCTAATTATCATGTCATTAATTGTCCATCAAAGTGGTTCAATGGTGACATTTGAACCATGAAGAGGGACCAATCCAGACAATATAAAACAGGACCCCAGACCATAACCAGAGCCTCTTGTTATGAAAGGAGGCCCGTTTGTTGTCTGTGGCGAGTGCATCTTGCTCTTGCTCTATAAACCTATCTTGCTTTTCCTCAATAAACCTCATTTTTGTGCTTACCTTGCTTTTGGTGTGTCTGGTCATTCTTCGGCCAAGAGCACACCAAGAACCAAGAACTAGATTGCTGACCTGACATTAGTAAATTTAAAAAAGGTAGCTATGAGTATATGAAAGCATATATGCATAAAGATGTTCATTGTAGAGCTATATATAGTATCTAAAAAACAGGTATCAGAAATAGGAAAATGGCCAAAAGATTATGCCCTATTAGTCATCAAAATGATATTAGTTATTCAGACCTTGTAGAAACAGAGAATGCCTTTTTAAATGTAAAGTTAAATGAAAAGACCAGACAATAGTATGTTTATGTGTCAGGTAGTTAGCCAGGGATTCTGGGTATCCTAGGGACAAAGTGGGTGTTGTTGCCCCCATCTTGGTCCTGCTCCACCCTAATCACCCAAGCGACTGCAATACCCCGGGGGAGGAGGGAATACCCTACGAAGCTGCCAGTTAGAACTTAGTGCGCCAGCTGTGAAAGAATGCAGAGGACTCTCTAGCCCATGGGCCAAGCAACATAGGTACCACGGAGTCCAGTAATTGACCTAGAACAAAGCACATGCATAGTAATGCAACTCCCAACTGTCCAATCAAAGCGGTTCTATGGAGACGTCTGAGCCACTATGAAGGTCCCAATCAGGGCACTGTAAAACAAGATGCAGACCATAACCAAGTCCCTTTTTGTGCCCTTTCTTTTGCTCTCCCTTTGCTGCGACAATGGGTCCAGTCGTCATCTGTGGAGTATGTATCATGTTCTGTAAACCTATATCTTGCTCTTGCCCTATAATCCTATTTTTCTTTCCTCAATAAATCTCATTTTCGTGCTTGCCTCCCCTTTGGTGTATCTAGTCATTCTTAGGCCATGAGTGCACTAAGAACTGACATTTTCACACTGAAACCTGACATATGGACAAAGACTAGGAGAGAGTATGATTTTTATTAATATACCTGCGTCTTCTTTTCAATAAGCATCCTCCCTCCCCCAAATCCTCCTCTAATTACTCTGTTCATTCCTAGGGAACAACCTGCCCCTAAGGCTTTTTTGGTTGTTTGTTTTTTTAAGAGACGAGTTTTGCTCTGTTGCCCAGGCTGGAGTACAATGGCATGATCATAGCTCACCGTAGCCTCCAACTCCTGGGCTCTGGTGATCTTCTTGCCTTAGCTTCCTGAGTACCTAGGATTACAGGTGCACGCCACCATGCCTGGCTAATTTTTAAATTTTCTGTAGAGACAGGGTTTTGCTACTTTGCCCAGGCTGGTCTCCAACTCCTGGCCTCAAGTGATCCTCTTGCCTCAGCCTCTCAAAGTGCTGGGATTACAGCTGTGAACCACTGTGCCTGGCTGCCCCTAAAGTTTTTAATCACAAAGCTCATAGTCTTGTTTACATTTTGGTTAACAGCTGTTACCTGATAGTGATGGGAACAGGCCTCATATCTTTGCAATGGCTCAGGGTCCAGGTTAATATGTCTTTCTCCAGATGAGTCACCAATTGAAGGCTTTTTTGAGAGTTTTGGCTGTACCTTAATTCTAATGGGATGTTTACCTCACAGTTAATGACTTGGGTCCAAGGCCAACTGATAAGAGCCTTGCATTTAAATACACCTCACAATTGCTTCCTTAAGATCAAATGTAGTATCTGTTCTTATCAGTTTATGCCTCACATTTCTAACACTGACATTAGCTTGAAAAATTTGTCTTTGATTCAGAAGGAAGGTATTTTAGATCCTTACAGGCCTATCTTGAGTGAATATCATTAACTACTGTTCTGATTATGACTATAAACTATGAGTTGATAAATATAAGTTATGAACATCAGTAATTATTGCTATTCTGATTATTTTCATTTGCAGAATTGTTAGTTTAGAGAAGTTGGATATTAAAGGAATTATTTTATTCCAAATACTTCCTGCATAAACTCTTTGGGTCTGCCAGCCTGGTTTATTTACCCACGAAACATTGAGTGCCTCTCATGTGCTGGTCTCTGGTGTTGGTTATTAGAGTAAAACTAGTACCTATGAGCTGCTTTGGAGTTTTTATTAAAGAGCCTATACATTTGTTACAGAGGTAAAAAGTAGAGTGGTTAGAAGAAGGGTTCTAGAGTTGGACAAACCTGGATTTGAATCACAATTTACTAGTTATGTGATTTTGGATAAATTAGTTAATCTCTGGTTTTCAGTTTGCATAATAATAGTACCCACCTACAGAGATTAGTATGAATGTTAAGTGAGGTGGTGCGTGTAAAGTACAAGCCCAGAGCTTGGTAAAGAGCAGGCTCTAGAAACAAACAAAGCTAGATGTAGGCTGCAATACTATTTTCCCATTTGGATGAGTCAGCTAAGAGGTTAGTGACTTGCCCATGGTCACACAATCAGCAAAGGGCCGAGGAAGGACTAGAATCCAGAGTGAATCCTTTACAATGTAGCAAAGGCTGATTTTTAGTACACACACACACACACACACACACACACACGTGCATCAGAATAACAAATGGGAAATGCTTTACATGTTATTTATAACCCCTTTTTCTCCCAGCCTGGTGTGTCAACATTTGAACAAAAAAAAATTATCCCAAGCCTTTAGCTAAAAATACAGGACAGGACTGGTTCTGCTTGGCATGACAATGACAAGTTATTATTCTTGCCATAGCGTCGTCATCTGTAAGATGGGGCTAACAAAACTGCCTCCTAGTTAACACAGGGATTAATTTCATATTTGCAATGTCCTTTGAACTTCTTGAAGAAAGATGACACTGACGTGGCAAGCATCCCACAAGGATGGTGCTCCTATGTGACTGTTGTGACAGAGCAAAATTGGAGTCCCCAGCCTGCTGTCAGCAGCTCTTGGCAGCACAGGGCCAAGCTTCACTGCTAGGCAATGCTGTGCTCTTGACTGTTGGTCTCCCTCCAAGTTTTTGAAGTTTTGTTTTTTAGAGAAACAATAGGAAAGATATTTCAATTATAGCAGGAAAGACATAGCTAAGGCCACCTTTTTTTCACTTCTTCATCTTTCTGAAGTTTCTGACTATCAAACCCATTCCTTTTTGAGCAAACCTCCATATAGTTTTAAAATTAATTTTTAAATACATGGAACAAAATTTAAAAGGTACAAAAGGATATGCATTAAAACATCACCTTCCCACCCCTGTCTCCCAGCCTCTGAGTTCTCCTTCCCAGAAGTAACCACTGTTTCAATCAAATACTGTATGTATATTTGTGTGTGTGCTTTCTGTGCAATGCAATGGTATAATGGCATACTATGCATGTTGTACTGTAACTCTTTTTTTCTTAATTCTATGTGTTAGGGATCATTCCACTTTAAGGTATACAAAGTTATCTTATTCTAATAAAGGTCGCATAGTATTGGATTATATGGGTAAACCATAGTTTAATTAGTTTCTTATAGGCAGATATTCAGTTGTTTCTAATCTTGCTATTTAAAAAACTGCAGCAATGACTAGCCTACATTTAAAAATATGTTGGAATCTATCTAAAGCTTAAATTCCTAGAAGTGCATTTAAATATTGCCAAATTGCTTGCAGTAGAGGCTGTACCAATGTATATTCTCATCAATAATTCATGGGAGTGCCCTTTTTCCATATTTTTTGCCCCATATCTTCACATTTTGTTCTAGAATCTAGCCCGACATCATTTACCTGCATGTTTTTTTCATGATGGCTTGTATTGATGGCAGTAATACAGGAACTTCCTTACAAGTTAAATAATTAAATTCTAAAGCAAATTGCCTGGGAAGACTGCGGAAGTTCTTTATTTAAGATATCTAATATCATCTTTGTGTTTATTGGAATAGCTTATTGCAATATATAGTGATTTTATAAAGACAAAGAGAAAAATCCTGAATGTCCATCTAATCTAATGGTCCTCAAAGAATGGTTTGCAGATCACTGCATCAGAATCACATGGGAGGGGGGAGTGGGGCAGGGAGGATTTTAAAAAATGAAGATTTGAGGACTGCTCCAGACTTATGAAGCTTGAACTCTCCAAGAGATAGGCCATGTTCTCACTGGTCATCCTTATACCTATTATCATTTGGAACCTGTTCTGTCCTCAGGCTAGGTCAATTTACAGGCAGACAAGTACTTTTACTAATTTACTTTTTAAAAATTAACACAGTGATACATTTTTATTGTAAGACATTTCAGAAAGACAGCTAAGCAAAAAAAAAAAAGAGAGAGAGAGAGAGAGAGAGAGAGAGACTAGTAACAGCACTGATACTGCTTCAATTGCTGGGTATAAATTTATCTGGCTTAAATCCTCACAATCCTATGAGTTCAGTACCATCATTACCCTCCTCTCCCGTATTTTACAGATAAAGAAATGGAATGACAGAGAGGGTAAGTAATTTTTACATGATATTGCTAATAATCAGTGTTGCCACAATTTAAACTCCAGTGTTTCTAAAGCCTGAAGTCGAATTCCAGAGCACTCAATCAGTGAATTCTAGAATACAGACATTGGGTGTATGTTGCTTGTGGTTTTTGTTTTGTTTTGTTTCGTTTTTGAGACAGAGTCTCGCTCTCCCTCTGTTGCCCAGGCTGGAGTGCAATGGTGCAATCACAGTTCATTGCAACCTTGAACTCCTGGGCTCAAGCAATCCTCCTATCTCAACTCCCTAATAGCTAGGACTACAGGCACATACCACCACATCCAGCTAATTTTTCTCATTTTTTGTAGAGACGAGGGTCTTGATGTATTGCCCAGGCTGGTGTTGAACTCCTGGCCTCAAGCGATCCTCCCACCTCAGTCTCTCAAAGCGTTGGGATTACAGGTGTGAGCTATTGCACCTGGTCTGTTCTAGTTCTTGTCTTTGTCTTATGCACATATACTTATGAGTTCATCAGAGAAACTTTCCTTAGCCTTCAACCCCTGTTTTCTCTTATTGTACCTTGGGTATAATGAGTAGTGGGTACAAATAAATGGTGGTGAGGCTGGGCATCATGGCTCATGCCTGTAATCCTAGTACTTTGGGAGGCTGAGGTGGTATGATCATTTGAGGCCAGGAGTTGGAGACTAGCCTGGGCAAAATAGTGAGAACCCGCTCTCTACAAAACAACAAAAAAGTTAGCTGGGCCTGGTGGCATGCACCTGTAGTCCTAGATACTCAGGGAGGCTGAGGTGAGAGGATTGCTTGAGCCTAGAAGTTTGAGGCTGCAGTGATCTGTGATCTGGTCACTGCACTCCAGCCTGGATGATAGAGCACAATCCTGTCTCTAATGGGTGGTAGAGAAGATGCAGAGAAGGAACCTCAGGAAATATCTCCAAATATCTGTTATTTATACAACTATCTTTTTGTATCAAAATTATCTTTTTGTAAGGCTGTACCAATTTATATTCTTACCAGTTGTGTATGAGTGAGGAATTTCTTCATTATTCTTTATTCTTGATATCCATTAGGTCACCAGATGTTGTATATTCTCATTAAATTGTGGAATATTTAGTGCCTTTATATTCAGTAAAAATTGCTTTTGTTAATTAATATCAAGGACAGGATGCAGACGAATGTTCTGTAAAATAATAGAATGCTGGAAACTTTGCTGTTTAAAATTATATCAGTGTGAACAGAACATACCATTCTTGCCTGGAGGATCTAAGCCATGCAGGTCAATATGACACAGAATTGTCAACCCAGATACAAAGCTTTAGATAAGGAGTTTTCAGACCCAACAGTTCACATTTATCTTAACTTTGAGGTTTCCCAGGGAAGAGGACCCTAAGTCTACTTCTCAGTTCAGGCACAGGCCTACTGTTAACCTGACACTACACACAGCTCCGCTTTGCTTTGAGCCTATCAAAACACCACTTCACTTAATTTTTACCAAAACTTCCCCTTTTCCCATAATCCAGTAATGACACTTCTGTTTGGTGGGATGGGTCCAGTTCCTCTGAGGTACAGTAAGTTAATAAATCTAACTTTGTTGACTACAGGTTTGTTCCTGGTGGTCTTTACTGGAAGACTTTATCAATCCTAAACTGCAGGCCCTAAATCTGAAAACAAAAGGGAAGTTCTACTCAATATCATTTTACAGATTCTTTTAAAAACAACATGGATTCTTATCTGCTGGTTATTTAAGTCTCCTGCCTATTGCTTAATAATTAAGATCATTTTTGCTTTCAGTTCTTCCCATATTCCAAGCTAGTCAGAGTGGCTGTTTTCCCTGCATGGAAAATTCTTCCCCTAGATCTTTGGCTGGCTAGTTCAGTTCAAACATCACCTCTTTGGAGAAGTTCTCCCTGGTTATTTTTATCTAATGTAGTCATCTCTCCTCACACTCCCCCATCCACCATCCATCACTCTTTCTCTTCATCCCATTTTATCTTATTTTTCTTATTCTCCGAAATTATCTTATTCCATTATTTATTATTTGTCTATCCCCAAGAAGACATAAACTCCAGGAGAGAAGGTATCACGACGACGTTGACAGCTGCGACACGCCTGGTGTTTGGAAAACCGTCTGACGAGCACTTGCAGAATGAGTGAACAAATCTGGGAACTATCCGCATCATTTTCCTCCATCCCCTTTAAGTACCTACCCTTCAAGTGGATCCACCCGCGTGACAACGCCGGCGAGAACGGCCTCGCCATTGGCTGGAGAATTTGCCGTTGCTCCTAGCAACCACTGTTTCCCACCAGTCGTGTCGTCGCCCCGCCTGGCCCCGCCCCCAGGACGCCCAGGTCGGGACCCGAGGTAAAATTGGCGCTCGCCCTTTAAGCGGCGGGACTTCTGGTCACGTAGTCCGCGGCCGCCGGAAGGGGAAGTTTTCTCCTCAGAACGCTGCCTCGCTCGTCCGAATTCGGTGGCGCCACGTCCGCCGGTCTCCGCCTTCTGCACCGCGGCTTCGGCGTCTTCCGCCTCGACACCTTCCACTCGCTGAGCTGGCCGCGTCGTGAGGAGGCCGTCACAGAGAGTCGGGCGGCCGTGCGCAGCCTGGCGACCTGAGAGGCGAAGATGTCGGACATCGGGGACTGGTTCAGGAGCATCCCGGCCATCACGCGCTATTGGTTCGCCGCCACCGTCGCGGTACCCCTGGTCGGCAAACTCGGCCTTATCAGCCCGGCCTACCTCTTCCTCTGGCCCGAAGCCTTCCTCTATCGCTTCCAGGTACTGACCGGCGGCGGGGGGAGCGGAGACTGCAGGACCCAGGCGACCCCGCGGCGGCGGAGCGCAGGCCGGCATGTCGCGGGCGCGTGGAGCCTGGTGGGATTTGTAGTGCGCCCGGCGCTGGCGGTTTAGGGCGGGGTCCGGTGGACCCGCGTAGGCCGGGGGTCTGGAGCGAAGGCCAGGGGTTTGGAGCGAAGGCCTGGATGGCTGGAGATGGGGGTTTGGTCTGGCAGAAAGGGACTGACTTCACCTGTGCAGTGAGATTGTGCTTCCCGCCCTCCGCACTTAGTGATGGTTGTCAGTCTGTTGGCAACTATTAGCAGCCTGGGTCCACCTGGAGCTGTGCTCGAAGACCTCCCTCTGTCACCCACGTGGGTGGCGTGTGGCTGTGTCAACTTGACCAACTTCCGAACTGAGTTTCTTTTATGTTAATGAGGGTTGGTCGTTGTTGTTTTTGTTGTTTTTTCCGTCTATATGAATGATTTAAGGTCAGAGATACAAAGAATGAGTGTATATATCTGCGTTTCCCTCAACCCCTAACCTAGTGTCTGGCATGTAGAAGTAGGAATGGGTAAAGAGTAGATTGCTGCAGAAATGGAAGGCCACCTTAAAGCATGAAGGAATCAGTCCAGAGTAACATTTCTGGCAAGAGAGTATTGGTTTCCTGGAGGTTATCTTTACTCACTAAATTCTGATTTGAAACTTTTAGTCAGTGGCAGGTCAGATACCAAAATTTGACGTAAATTTCAACACATTACTTGGCTTGTGGATAACGCTCTAGTCTTCCGCCACTTCACTGGGTGTCATTTCTTAGTCTCCTTTCCTAGTTCCTTATCTTCCTGACCTTTAAATATTGGGGTGTATCCCAGAGATCAGTTATAAGACCTTTTCTATAGGACTCTCCCTAGCGCTAGGTGATCTCATTCAGGGCTTTAAATACTATGTATAAACTGAAGACTCAAAATACAAATATAAATATCTTCAGTCCAGATCTGTCTCCTGATATTCCAGATTTTTACATCCAGTGGTTACTTGAAATCACCGCTTGGATGACTAATGTTCATCTTCAATTTAGCATACTCAAAACTGAATTGTCTTTCCCCCGTTGCCCTAGAATAAATAGTAATTCCAGTATTAGAAAAGTTCAAGTTAATAGTGGAAGAGTCATCCTTTTTTTTTTTTTTTTTTTTTGAGACAGTCTCACTGTATTACCCGGGCTAGAGTGCCGTGGCGTCATCCTAGCTCACAGCAACCTCAAACTCCTGGGCTCAAGCAATCCTCCTGCCTCAGCCTCCTGAGTAGCTGGGACTACAGGCATGCGCCACCATGCCCGGCTAATTTATATATATTTTTAGTTGTCCAATTAATTTCTTTCTAATTTTAGTAGAGACGGGGTCTCACTCTTGCTCAGACTGGTTTTGAACTCCTGAGCTCAAACAATCCGCCTGCCTCGGCCTCCCAAAGAGCTAGGATTACAGGCGTGAGCCACTGCGCCCGGCCGAAGAGTCATCCTTGAGTTCTTTCACACTCCACTATCTGTCAGCAAATCTTGTTGACTCTACTTTAAACATATCCAGAATATAATCCCTTCTCCATTGCAAGCCATTGTCATTCCAACCTTGTTCCTTTCGATCTTTTAGACAAGCTAGAGTGATCCTTTTAAAACACAAATCAAGCCCTGTCCTCTGTCCAGAATCCTCTGATATTTTGTCAATTCAGGGGTAAAATCCAAGTCCTTTCAGTGGGCTACAAGGCCCCCAACTGCCTTTCTGACCTCATCTCCTACTATTCTCTGTTGTGTACATTAGACCCCACAATGAGATCCTTGCTGTTACTTTAGTGCCTAACTGGATCCCTCCTTGGCCTTAGCACATATTTCTCTGCCTGAGGAAGATAACCACGATTCCTTTGTTACCTGCTTACATTCCCAGGTCTCTGCACAGATGCCGTCTCATTGGCAAGGCTTTTTCTGATGGCCCTACATAAAATAGCCCTTCCTTCACTCCATCTCCCTTATCCTTACTTTTTCTTGGTACATATCACCGCTTGATATTTGTTAGTCTGCTTCCCCTCAGAGAGTAAGGCTCCATGAGAGCCAGATCTTTGTTTTGTTTACCACTGTCTTTGTTACTTAGAATATTGCCTGGCACATAGTAGGTGCTTATATATTGGCTGAATTATGGGAAATAATTGGGCACTTGCTATGTGCTGGGTACTGGGGTACAATAATGAATATGACAGAAAAGATTCCAGTTCCCGTGAAGAAAACAGAGAGGCATGTGACGGAGAGTGACTTAAGGGGTGTAATATTCAGTCGGGTGTTCCAGAATAGGCCTCAGAGAAGACATTTGAAGAAACCTGAATGCCAAGGAACCAGCCAGCTTTGGGTAGATCTGGTTCTGGAGACAACCTTCTAGGAAGAAAGAGTACTAAGTGAGAGGCTCAGAGGCAGGAACTAGGAACAGAAAGACTGGGTAGCTAGTACAATCAGCTGTAAGGGTGAGGATTGGTAGACGAGGGCAGGGAGATAGCCAGGGATGGGTGCAGTAAAGTGAAGATGGAAAGGTAGTTTGAAACTTGATCATATAGGGTCATGTTAAGGGGTTTTGAACTTTATTTTGAGGGCACTACGGAGCCTTTGGAGCCTTTTGAACGAAGGACTGACAGATTGCCTACTGTGGGGTGGACTTGGTGTGCATGTGTGGGGAGTGGAGGGAGGCAATGGAATCAGAAGAATCCAGTTAGGAGGCAAGAGAGATGGTGGTTTGGATCAGGGTAGCTGTGAAGATAGAGAAAAGTGGATAGATTCAGCAGTTAGAGTGGACAAGATTACAGCTGAACGGTTGTGAAGGGTGAATGGGTGAAGGATATAGGACTCAAAGATATCTCTGTTTTCACTGGAGCAGCTGAGTGGATGGCGGAGCTCCTTACTGAGATTGGAAATGCTTAGGGAGCTCAGGTTTGGGGTTATGGATGAAGAATTATGTTTTGGCCATGTTAAGTCTTGAGATGCTTTTAGGCATCCAAGTGGAGAAGTCAAATAGGCAGTTGGATATAAGAATATGATTCTGGAGTGCAGCCAGAATTGCATACCGTTCCCTGTTTAGTAAATATTTGTTGGCTGAGTGAATGCTGTGCACTTTGTTCCTGGTATCTGGTTGGGTAATGTGTGTGCACGGGGAGCAATGGTTGCATATTATTTTGTGAGAAGGACCAGGTAAAAACTGACTTGTTGGCCCTTCTTGCAAAATCTCACTTGTGTAGTCAGATTAGTAGAAGAAGTAATGTAGAACAGCCTTTCCAATAGGCTGCAGGTGTGTAATGTTAAAAGCAGTGAACTGATTAGAAAGAGTCATCGTTCATGTCACACCTTGCACAATTTCCCCCAATCTCCTTTGCATTGTTTGTTCTGGGCTTGTTATCCCCCGACTGGGAGAAACTGCTGGCAGTTGGCAGGACAGTGCACTGACTGCCCAGGTGTGGAAAGACCAACAGCTGTACTTTGTCTCTCCTTCCTGTTACTATGGATGGACTCTTGCCTATTCTGGACAAGTTTAACTGTCAGACCCACCTGGAGGAACTCATTTGAAAATGAAGCAGTCCAGGAAAAACTGCACGTGAGAGTCTGCTGTGCAAGGAGAGTGCGAGGTGTGCTTTAGCAGAATTTCTGCTAGAGGCTCCTCTTTTCCTTAGAAGCTGGATCTTTAATAACTTAAAAAAATTGGGGGATGATTGATTCGTGCGCTTATGTTGGAAATGACAAAAGTTATTTTTCCTGCTTATCCGTAGGTTTTCTCTGTGTAGCTTGTTGGTTTGGAATTCCAAAGTTTAAAATGTTATTTCTGGCTGGGCGTGGTGACTCATGCCTGTAATCCTAGCACTGTGGGAGGCCCAGGCGGGAGGATCGCTTGAGGTCAGGAGTTCAAGACCAGCCTGAGCAAGAGTGAGACCCCATCTCTACTAAAAACAGAAAGAAATTATCTGGATAACTAAAAATATATACAGAAAAAGTTAGCCGGGCATGGTGGTGGTATATGCCTGTAGTCCCAGCTACTTGGGGGACTGAGGCAGAAGGATTGCTTAAGCCCAGGAGTTTGAGGTTGCTGTGAGCTAGGCTGATGCCATGGCACTCTAGCCCAGGCAACAGAGCAAGACTCTGTCTCAAAAAAAACAAATAAATAAATTTAAAAAAATAAGATGTTCGTTCTTTAGTTGGACAGGTTGAAACAGGTGTGTGTTAAGATTCATTACACTGTTGTTCGTGATTTCTCCCTATTCTGAGTCCCTCAGACTTAATACTCATCAAATAGTTCACAATGATGAAATGTCTTCATATTGTTGGTTCCTTATTAACTATAAGACGGGGCAGTTTCCTGCTGCCCTAGCGTTATTCTGAGATTATATCTCCCAGGGTTGCCTGCATGGCAGTATTTCTTCATTTCTTTGGACAAAATTACATCACCCTCTTAAATCTGCATTGTGCTTCTCCTATTTCATTCAAGTCCCACAATCATCCTGAGATAAGTATTACAGTGTTACCCCCATTTTATAGACAGTTGCAGTTTCAGTTTCTGTCTCATTGAGTCAAAAAGATAGTTTTAAGCTCTCTTGTTTAACTCCTTTGCATAATATCTTCCAAAAAAAAATCATTAAATGTTTAGCAAAACATTTCTTCCAAATCAGTCTTAGCAAGTTACTTTTCCTTTTCTATTAGAGTAGGAAGAACATAGGATTTCAAGTAATTGAGTCATGGTCTGAAGACCTGGCTTGTAAGGGGCTGACTTACTAGTTGTGTGCCCTTATGCAAGCTGTTTATTCTGTCTGAGCCTCAATTTCTTTACCTAAAAATGGGGATATGAGCTATTGTCCAGGCCATAAGAAAAATAAAAATGGGGATAATGTAATACCGTTTTTTAAAAAAAATAGTGTTTTGATATGCTCAGGCTGTCTCAAACTCCTAGGCTCAAGCAGTCTTTCTGCTTCAGCCTCCCATAGTGCTGGGTTAAAGGCATGAGTCACCGTACCCAGCCAAACTCTCAATTTCTCTTATTTGTTTCCAGGAATAAGAAATGGCACCAACCAAATCTGTAATTCAGCCTGGTGCTTATATTTGCCAAGCTTTTGCTTATATTATCACATTTAACCCAATGACAGCAATCCTAGCAGATTAATTTAAGAGTGTATTGGGGAAGAGAGACATTTTACACACAACAGAAAGG
The DNA here is from genome assembly GCF_000956105.1 of Propithecus coquereli. NCBI lineage: Eukaryota > Metazoa > Chordata > Mammalia > Primates > Indriidae > Propithecus > Propithecus coquereli. Next base: position 6,942,959 of record NW_012152840.1, on the reverse strand, counting down.
AAGAGAATGAACTCGGTCTATAGGCTGAGCACAGAAGTAGCCTCAAGGTTTGGATATAGAACTCTAGTGGCAAGTGTTTTGGTATGTACAGTTTAAAATCTTTCCTTAGCAGTCCTGCTCACATTAGATAGTCTGCTGTAGTTTGTCAGTGAGGCTGCCTATTAGATCATGGCTTTGTTTTTTAATTTTTTATTGAGTTACAGTATATAAGCAGGAAAGTGTATGTATCATAAATTGAAGGCTTGCTGAATTTTCAAAAACTCAATAGATGTATATAACCAGCATCCAAATCAAGAAACAGAATATTATCAATAACCCCAAAACCCTCTTGCCCCCTTCTGGTCACTACCCCCTCTAAGGGTAACTACTCTCTTGACTTTTAATACTGTAGATTGTTTTTTGCCAATTTTGTACTTTCTATAAATGAAATTATACAGTATGTACTCTTGTGTCTAGCCTCTTTTATCAACATTGAGAGTCACCCATATTGTTGCATGTGGTTATAGATTGCTCATCCTTATTATTCCATTGAGTGACTATACCACAATTTATTTGCCCATTTTACTGTTAGTGGATCTTTTAGGTTGTTTCCTGTTTTGGCTATTATGGACAGTGCTACTATGAACATTCTAGTACATGTCTTGGTGAACATATGTACTTCTTGGTGAACATAAATATGCATTTCTGTTGACTATATACCCGGGAGCAGATTCAGTGACTTTCATTTGTGTAAATGAATGGGAGGGGCCTTTTCTTGCCTACCCAGTGTGTCTCCCCCTTACCCTCCACGAAAGGCCACAGTAACACAGGTACTCATCATCTTTCTTGGTGATCAGTGTATACTGTCACCCTGGGTAGAGTGTAGTGGTGTCATCGTAGCTCACTGCAACCTCAAATTCCTAGGCTCAAGGGATCCATCCTCCTGCTTCAGCCACCCGAGTTGCTGGGACTACAGGTGCATGCCATGACACCCAGCTAATTTTTCTATTTTTAAGAGAGATGGGGTCTCACTCTTGCTCCAGCTGGTCTCGAACTCCTGAGCTCAAGTAATCCTGCCTCAGCCTACCAAAGTGCTAGGATTACAGGTGTGAGTCACTGCACCCAGCAGTGTACTTTCTTAACTCCAAATCAACTGATCCCTATTGTTTAAGAAAAATCTTGCCTTTTCATATTAAAAAAAAATCCGCTCTAGACTCTGGATGGCATTTGTAATTATTTCAGTGGCACATTTTTTGGGAGATTTTAGTTACAGGATAGCCGCAACCCACACTCTCAACAGTTGTTGGACTAGTAAATAAGGAACAATGTCTTATGTCTTTTTGAAGGGTTTGTATGCCAGTGAACACATGGGCCACTTGTCCTTGTTAAATGAGGAATTCCAGGTGGATTGCCTAAACTCTGATTAGGGCCCAGCTTTCCTCCTGAGAAAAACTGGGATTATTATGGGTCTGGCCTTGGGATTGCTGTAAATTAAAATGAAATGCTCCTTTACAAGTCTTCTCGGCAAGCGTGCAGCATGCAGTCCTCTGTCGTTAGTTCTGGGCTTTTCGTGCAGCATCTGGCTGCCTCACGTTTTCCAGGGTTGAAAGTGTGCCTCTCCACTCCTGGCCCTGAAAATAAAGGCAATTTCCTTATCCTATTTAAATATCAGTTAGAAGAAAGAAGGGGATTTAAGTTGGATACCTTCAATGGGGATTTCAGAAATATATTACATTATATCCTTCTAAAGAGATGAACCCTCTCCTGATGTTTTCAAGGTATAATTTTAAAGTAATACAAAAATAATATTAAGTCTTTTAGATCAATGAAAGCAAGTATAACTCAAGGGTAAGCTTAATGAACAGGGAAAAGAAGTGAGGTATTTTGACAGACACTAATTTCCAAAGAACAGGTGCACACAGTGGCTAAAAATAGTGTTGTGTCATCAGCAGTAGAGAAAATGTAGTCAGAAAAAAACCAAGGTTTCTTTTCCAAAATTAGGCCTTGAGTAA
>NW_012152840.1:6924888-6935933 GCF_000956105.1 Propithecus coquereli | reverse complement strand
AACTCCTGGATTCAAGTAATCCTCCCATGCCAGCCTCCCTAGTAGCTGGGACTACAGGTGCCTGCCACAAGGCCTACCTAATTTTTGTATTGTAGAGACAGGGTCTTGCTGTGTTGCCCAGGCTGGTCTTGAACTCCTAGCCTCAAGCAGTCCTCCTGCTTCAGCTCCCAAAGTGCTGTGATCGCAGGTATGAGCCACTGCACCTGATTTCATCTGTTAATACTTTTCAGGAGGAAGTATAAATTGATTAAACATTTTTGTAGGCATTTGGCAATATTTACCAAAATAAGCACATATGTCTATTGGTCTAGAACATTGATTGACAGGAATTTATCCTGTATGTAACGTATACAGAGGAGATACAAAACTATTCATTGTGACATTTGTAAAACAGTGTAAACAAAGTTTGGATATTCACATAAAAGGAATACTATGAAGAGCGTAAAAATATTTTGTTGAGGGAATGAACCAAGACATAAAACAGTACAGCGTAGGACAGCATGAAGAAGGATGAATAATAGTAACACATACTATTATTTCTTGAAAAAAAAAAATACAAGAAACTGACCAGTTGTTGCTGGAAAAGGAACTGGGAAACTCGGGGTCAGGAGCAAGGCTTACTTAATCACGTTAGACCTTCCATATTTTTTGTTTGTTTTTGGGCTAATGTTTTTTAAGTCATGTGCCCATATTGCCTGTTAAGCGCATTGGTTTGAATAAAAAACACTGTTTTACTTCTCCCTTTAAATATGACATTTTTGGACAAGGCTTGTCATCCCAGAATACTCTTGCTAAATAGAGGTGGTACTGTAATGTTGGAAACTTAGTCTTTGTAATTCATTTTTGACATAGGTGTAATTGTATGCCGGATCTCAGTAAAGGCTAGTCATAATTAGTATTGATTTTTTTCAACTTGTTTAGAAATATTTATTGCTTATTTTATGACATTTTATTCCAATGATTTGCAAATTGATGTAATCGGTATGAATTTTTCTTCAGTTGTTTTCTTGAATTGTATTGGTGGTAACATTTTGGTAGCTCTCATTGAGGAGAATGCTTTGCAGGGGTTAATTTTGTTTAGTTAAAGGAAAAAAAATTAACAAGACTTAGAGAAACTAATAGTAATGTTTCTTTTGATCTGGACAGATTTGGAGGCCAATCACTGCCACCTTTTATTTCCCTGTGGGTCCAGGAACTGGATTTCTTTATTTGGTCAATTTATATTTCTTGTATCAGTATTCTACACGACTTGAAACAGGTATGTTATCCATAGTTGTTTTAAATATTGTTTCTTTCTAATTTGCTAATCCATATATTCACTTAGAGGAATTTGGAGGACAGTTAGCATTATGTAAAGAAATGACATAATGATAAATTATGCCAGTCAGTGACTGTACTAGGCACTTAGATTACTCAATTTTTAATTCTCACAACATCCTGAGGTATAAGTAGCAGTGTCATCATTTTATAGGTGAAAAAATAGCAGGTCAGAGGTTTAACATGTCTTGGCTATCTCCTTAGTGGCTAATCTGTGTGCCTCTCACTTATTTTGACTATCTCACTCAATTTTGTTACAAAGCAGTCCTTGTCCTTTAATGCAAAATTGGGCTCCTAAATTGGGGTTGAAAAACACTACTTTTATGCAATTAAAAGCCTAGCCTTATCTGTAATTGAAAAACTCAACTTTAAAATCCAGCATATAGCCTGGATTTAATAATATAGTAGTTTATCAGATATGACTACCTATATGATATTATGGATAAGCTATAAAAATATTTTCTTAAACATATTTTATTGTTTATTTCCTATAATACTTTATAGTCAGTTCTGGGTAGATAATTTTAAACCATGGTAGTGTGCAAGAAGACATGAAACTCTCAAGCCAAAAGCCAACAGTATGCTGACATTTCTAAAAGTCTAAGAAGGTCATCTGCTTCAGCCACTGTTATTTAGTGTTGTTCGGGGGGTACTAGCCAGTGGATTAGACAAGAATGAAGTAAGATACAAAATTATTTACATAGGGTTGTATGCTTGAAAGCCCAAGGGGCTTAATTTTTAAATATTACAAACAGTAAGATACTCAGCTTTGGTGGTTGGGTATAAAAAGATAGAAAAAGATAGCTCTATAGAAAACTATAAAAGCTATGAAAGACTTCTTGGTTGGGAATTATATCAGTATCACATTGATGTAATAAAGATGTTCATTCTAATTTATTTAGAAAAATAAAATGTTGAGACTAGCCAAGAAAATTGGGACAATTGTGGAAGAAAAAGGGGAGGGAGATTATTTAACTATTGAACTTTATCAGGTACTAAAATATAATAGTAGAAATTAAAATAACTCGGTATTGGCATAAGAATCAGTTTCAGACAGAATAGTCCAAAAGTAGACCTTAACATAAGAGAATAAATATTTGGTGAAAGTAGCTTTTCATATAATTGGAAAAAATGTGGATTACTCTCTAAATGGGGTTGGGAAAACTGAGTGACCATCTAGAAAAATAAGTTGGCTCTCTTCCTCATTCCTTAGATGAACCATGAAAGTGCTACAGTAAAACTGTTAACACTTTTATATTAGAGTGAAAAGATTTTCTTAAACTGATATGTGATGGATACATTTAGTTACATTTAATTAATTAAACTTTTACATGCCAAAATATGGCAAAAATACATGAAACTCTAATGAAAGACCAAAAAATGTTTGAAACAATGAGAAAGAGAAATTTCATAATGTATAAAGAAATGCAAATCTACCAGAAAAATGAATAAAGGAAATGCTGAAGTTTTTAAAACATAAAAAGGTGCTTGATTTTTCTCATAATGTACATAAAAATTAATTTTCAGATGGTGAATATAAAATACACTAAATGGTGAGGATATAAGAGAAGACAGGCATTCATGTACTTTTAAAAACTTTTTTAAATTTTTAATTAATTATTTTTTTTAGATACAGAGTCTTGCTCTGCTGCACAGGCTGGAATGCAGTGGCCTGATCATAGCTCATTGTAACCTTTAACTCCTGGATTCAAGTAATCCTCCCATGCCAGCCTCCCTAGTAGCTGGGACTACAGGTGCCTGCCACAAGGCCTACCTAATTTTTGTATTGTAGAGACAGGGTCTTGCTGTGTTGCCCAGGCTGGTCTTGAACTCCTAGCCTCAAGCAGTCCTCCTGCTTCAGCTCCCAAAGTGCTGTGATCGCAGGTATGAGCCACTGCACCTGATTTCATCTGTTAATACTTTTCAGGAGGAAGTATAAATTGATTAAACATTTTTGTAGGCATTTGGCAATATTTACCAAAATAAGCACATATGTCTATTGGTCTAGAACATTGATTGACAGGAATTTATCCTGTATGTAACGTATACAGAGGAGATACAAAACTATTCATTGTGACATTTGTAAAACAGTGTAAACAAAGTTTGGATATTCACATAAAAGGAATACTATGAAGAGCGTAAAAATATTTTGTTGAGGGAATGAACCAAGACATAAAACAGTACAGCGTAGGACAGCATGAAGAAGGATGAATAATAGTAACACATACTATTATTTCTTGAAAAAAAAAAATACAAGAAACTGACCAGTTGTTGCTGGAAAAGGAACTGGGAAACTCGGGGTCAGGAGCAAGGCTTACTTAATCACGTTAGACCTTCCATATTTTTTGTTTGTTTTTGGGCTAATGTTTTTTAAGTCATGTGCCCATATTGCCTGTTAAGCGCATTGGTTTGAATAAAAAACACTGTTTTACTTCTCCCTTTAAATATGACATTTTTGGACAAGGCTTGTCATCCCAGAATACTCTTGCTAAATAGAGGTGGTACTGTAATGTTGGAAACTTAGTCTTTGTAATTCATTTTTGACATAGGTGTAATTGTATGCCGGATCTCAGTAAAGGCTAGTCATAATTAGTATTGATTTTTTTCAACTTGTTTAGGAATATTTATTGCTTATTTTATGACATTTTATTCCAATGATTTGCAAATTGATGTAATCGGTATGAATTTTTCTTCAGTTGTTTTCTTGAATTGTATTGGTGGTAACATTTTGGTAGCTCTCATTGAGGAGAATGCTTTGCAGGGGTTAATTTTGTTTAGTTAAAGGAAAAAAAATTAACAAGACTTAGAGAAACTAATAGTAATGTTTCTTTTGATCTGGACAGATTTGGAGGCCAATCACTGCCACCTTTTATTTCCCTGTGGGTCCAGGAACTGGATTTCTTTATTTGGTCAATTTATATTTCTTGTATCAGTATTCTACACGACTTGAAACAGGTATGTTATCCATAGTTGTTTTAAATATTGTTTCTTTCTAATTTGCTAATCCATATATTCACTTAGAGGAATTTGGAGGACAGTTAGCATTATGTAAAGAAATGACATAATGATAAATTATGCCAGTCAGTGACTGTACTAGGCACTTAGATTACTCAATTTTTAATTCTCACAACATCCTGAGGTATAAGTAGCAGTGTCATCATTTTATAGGTGAAAAAATAGCAGGTCAGAGGTTTAACATGTCTTGGCTATCTCCTTAGTGGCTAATCTGTGTGCCTCTCACTTATTTTGACTATCTCACTCAATTTTGTTACAAAGCAGTCCTTGTCCTTTAATGCAAAATTGGGCTCCTAAATTGGGGTTGAAAAACACTACTTTTATGCAATTAAAAGCCTAGCCTTATCTGTAATTGAAAAACTCAACTTTAAAATCCAGCATATAGCCTGGATTTAATAATATAGTAGTTTATCAGATATGACTACCTATATGATGTTATGGATAAGCTATAAAAATCTTTTCTTAAACATATTTTATTGTTTATTTCCTATAATACTTTATATGCTGTCCTGAGTTGCTTACACTAAAGAAGCAATAAATTGATATGCTGTGTCAAAATACGACACAAAATAATTTTACTAGATTTAAATGATTTTTGAAAAGGTTGGCTGACTTCATGGACTTTATAAACCTGCTGGCTGTTAGCTCAGGATAGAAAATTTTAAACCACTCCAATTCTATGTCAATGCTTATATGTTTTGAGAATTGTGAATCAGTTTCATAACTGTAGGGAAATAGGATGGGCATTTGGTGTCAAGTAATTATAATTTTTTTTTAAATTGCTTTTTAAAAAGAAAGAAAGAAAAATTGTGTTAATACAAAGTGTAAGGTCATAGACTATTACTATGGAGACTGTTACTAGCTCATTTCCTGAGTTTTACCAGAGGATAAATAGGCGATTCGAGGAAGTGAAGTGGGCCTGGCACAGTGGCTCATGCCTATAATCCTAGCACTCTGGAGGCCGAGGCAGGAGGATCACTTGAGGTCGGGAGTTTGAGACCAGGCTGAGCAAGAGCAAAACCCTGTGTCTACTAAAAATAGAAAAAATCAGCTGAGCATGGTGGTGCATGCCTATAGTCCTAGCTACTCAGGCAGTTGAGGCAGGAGGATCACTTGAGCCCAGGAATGTGAGGTTGCTGTGAGCTATAATCACGCCACTGCACTCTAGCAGGGGTGACAGAGCAAGACTCTGTCTCAAAAAAGAAAAAAAGGAAATGAAGTGGCTTGGCTGAGGTGAAACTGACAAGTAGGCCTCTCACCACCATGTCAGAGGTTTGATCCTTAAATCTACCAGAATATATAATTTTCATTCTGCCATATTCTGGTTGGACCTGATTATGATGCTGACTTGCTTTGCATTCTACCCTTCTGGTATAATTTAATTGGGGATTAAGTTGTTGGGGTAATTTTTTTTTATATCAGTAGTAAACTCTAGATTAAGTGTGGATGATCAATTATTTAAAATTTTATTTTGGAAAATTTTCAAACATACAAAAGTAGGGAGAAAAGTCGATGAACCCTATTTTTCTTTTAATTGAGATCGAATTCACATAACATAAAATTGACCATTTTAACCATTTCAAAGTGTACAATTCAGTGGTCTTCAGTATATTCACAGTGTTACGCGACCATCACCGTAATCTAATTCCAGAACATTTTTATCACTCCCCAAAAACCCCAGAGGAGTCAATCTGCATCCCTTCCCTCTTCTCCTTCCAGCCTCTGGCAACCACTAATCTACTTTCTGTGTGTATGGAGTTTTCCTTTTGTGACTGGCTTATTTCACTTAGCATGGTGTTTTCAAGGTTCACTCATGTCATAGCATGTGTCAGTATAAACCCCTATTTAACCATCTAAAGTTATCTCATAACTAGTCTTGTTTTATTTATATCCATGGCTGTCCCCCATCTCACCCCTAATTATTTGAAGCAAAATGCCAGACATGATATTATTTCATTCATAAATATTTTAGTATTTACCTCTGAAATATGAGGACTTAAAAATAATTCTAGTACTATTATTAAACCTAAATTGCAATAATTCCCTGACCTCTTTTTATAAAAATTGTCTTTTCTTGTTTACTTAAGGTCCTTGAACCCAGTTTGCCATCCCTGTTACCTAGTCAGGTTATACAGCTAATTTGCAACATTATTCAACTTGAATACCATTTAAGGCAAATCTATGGGATTAGGCCCTTGGTTTCTTTTCTTTTGCTTTAAGTTGCTCCTTTATTCCCTACTTTTCAACCACAGAGCATTTTGAAATGCTTGAGCTGAGGAGCATTTTTTTTAAACAGCTTTATTGAGATATAATTCTTATATCATGTAATGCAGCCATGTAAAGTGTATAATTCAATGATTTTTAGTATATTCACAGAATTACACAATCAACTTTATAATATTTCATCATCCCAAAAAGAAACCCTGTACCTCTTAGCAGCCACTTGCCATTTCCATTCAATCCTCTCTTTCCCCATAACCCTTAGGAAACCACTAATCTGCTTACTGCCTCTTTAGATTTGCCTATTCTGGATATTTCTTATAAACAGAGTCATATAGTGTATGGTCTGTGGTGATTCACTTCTTTCACTTAGCATAATGTTTTCAAGGTTCTTCTGTGTTGCATGTATCAGTACTTCATTCCTTTTTATTGCCAAATAATATTTTACTGTTTGGATATACCACATTTTATCCATTCATTAGTTAATGGACACTTGGCTTCAGTTTTTGGCTATTATGAATAATGCTGCTGTGAGTATTAGTGTAGAAAGGAATCTTTGAGAGCATTCTATTTAACCCTCTTATTTCACAGACAACACTGTGCAGAGTGATGGTGACATGTTCCCAAAGTCACAAAGCTATTTGAGATAACACAGCAAGGACTGGAATCCAGGTTCACTGATTCCCAATTTTCTCTCCACCATACAGCCTTGACATTTTGACAAAATGTTTGCCACCTGCATATTCTGCCTGGCTAAATTGTTAGGTATATAGCAATATTGGCTTATTTATGAGGTTTCTGATTTGAACTAGAAAGACTTCAATTTGAGACCAGTTAATTTGTAAATTCCCAGTTGCAAGCATGCCAAATAATATACTGTAGTTTATGTGATTATAATATTTTAAGTACTCAATTTAAAGAATCCGTAGAAATCACAAAGCCAAAACCATATCAAAAGAAGCAAAACTATTATTAAAATTCAGAAATTGTGTTAGAATTTCAGCTCTGATTCATCATAGCATTAAGCCTGCTTAACACTGTGGCTGAAGTGTGCCTTTGAGGTAATAGAGAGAAATAAAGGAAAGTAGGAGAAACTTGCTGGAAACTCATTTTCTTTTAGATAGATCTTTCTGCCTTTTTGACACTCGTTAGAATTTTTTTTTTAATTGACTAGCTATATCACATAACTGTGAGGGGTTGTGGAGGGGGGAGAAGGTAACTTTTGAGCTAGAGTGGTCACTTCTGTTTCTTTTCTCTGCTTTTCTTACAGTCTTCCAACTGAAAGCATTAGGAATCATGCTTAAAAGAGAAAGCTGGGCTGTTGTTGATTACTCTGCCCAATAATAAGACAGAGCTGGTATAGGGTGTAGTGGCAGGAGCACCATAATAGTAGTTAGACTTCATTCTGCTTCTAACAAGCTCTGTGACTTTGGTCATGTAACTTTATTTTCTCATCTGTAAAAAACAGGTTATAGGTCTTTCTATTCTACCTCCCTATTGCAGTATGAGGGTGAAGAGTCAGAGGCTATAGAAAGGTTTGACTGTCCCTGTATTCCCCTCTTCTCCCCACATCCTTGTTTGCTAGAGTGTAAGGTCCTGGAAGGCAGACTGTCTTATCTAAGCCTAGTGCCGGACAAGTGGTTGTGTGTGTATGTGTGTCTAATAATAACAGTATTAAGTACCTCCCAACGTAGTCATGCTGGAGGAGGCACATGGTAGGCAAAACAGACAGGGTTCTTCCTCTGACAGAGCTTGTGGTCATGGAGGGAGAGGGAGACAGGGATTAACCAGGGAATCCCAAATGTGTCCATCAGGTCATGACAAGAGTCATGAAGGGAAGCGAGGAGACTGTGAGGGAATTGGGGAGCCTCCCTGGTCTTTGGGATATGGGGCTCAATAGCTGTGGAGTTGACTCTCCTGTCTTTGGGTCTGAGTTAGTCCGCTGTGGAGCATGTCACTCACTAGAATTCGGTTAGGTGAGCTTAGGGTAGCCTTCCTCAGCTGACTTTGGTTTAGGGCTTTATTGAGGAAATAGTTTACATATTTTTAAAAATTCACTTTTCTTGAGAGGAGTGATTTTTAAAATAGTCTCATTTTGGCTTTCTGTGTAATTTTTTGAAGTGTTTCTCTACATAGATGTTACTTTGTTCTGAAATTCTGACATTTGGCTTATTTTTGTTTCAGGAGCTTTTGATGGGAGGCCAGCAGACTATTTATTCATGCTCCTCTTCAACTGGATTTGCATTGTGGTATCCTTTAATCTGTTATTTTGGGCCAGAAATGAACCAGTTTTTTTCAGGTTTGGGGAAATAGTATTCTAAAAAAATGTCAAATTAACAGTATTTACATCTTCATTTACAGTTAATAATTAAGAATTATGTTCTTTTTAAATGCTGTAGTAAATCATAAGCCCTTGAGTAATGCATTTTCCCGCTGTTGCCTTTGTGAGATTTTTCCCACATTTGGTTGAGTTTTATTACTGTTCCCTCTTCTTGTTCCCAGTTCTCTGTGTTCTCATGTGTGACAGCTTGTTGACTGAAGCACAAAGAGATTTTGTGCCATGAGACAACTTCTGAAATCTGTGGTCCTTATCAGAAAATTAATTTACAACCAGCATCCTTCTCTGACTTCATTGCTGTCCTTCTCGTGGGGTCCTAAATAGTAACTCAGTCCCTCTGTAAAATACCCAGCTCTGGGAATGGCACAGTAAGTCTCTCTGCTTTGGTACCAACCACAGTTGTCAGCAGCCCTCCAACCACGGAACTCTTACAGATGGTGAGAGCAGCAGAAGCTCTTGATGTCTCAAGCCCTGTATAGACTTGGTGAGCTCACAATTGCCTATGGGCTCAGCTTCCATTTAAACTTGGCCAAGAGCCAGAAAATGTGGCACTTTGGGTACCCTTTCCCCTCCTTTAAGAGAAGAAAAAAATTGTTTTGGACTTTAGCCATGTTGTAGAGCCCTGAATGAGTAGAATCATTATTTCTTTCGAAGGGTACAGGCATCTCCATCCTCTATTTGAAGGAGAGATGCTAAAATTCAGGGACAAAGAAAGAAAAAGAGGATGCCAGGTGACCAGTCAGTCATATGCTGAAACTGTTGATTTCTGCCATTTCCTTGTCATAGTATAGTCATGGAATATTCACAATGAAGATTATTAGACGCTTTTGTGTTCTAGGTTGTTTTAAGCAATCTGAATTACAGAAAAGTATTTTCCTTCAGAATACTGGAATGAAATTAACTTTTCAGTGGAGGGAAATAACCAGATCAGTCTTAACTAGGTACAAAATGCTTTGTTTATGTCTGATCTTTAACTTTACAAACCAAGATTACTGGCTTAGCAATGGACATGCAGGTAAGTGTCCCTTTAAACTATTTATTGACTCTTTTATGTGTTTCAATTTAATAATTAATGGCCTTTGACAGAAGTTGAAATTGCATTAATTATGGTTAATTATGTGGTACTTTGAAATTATAGAGTTATAGCTTTTTTTGTGATGATCTTACATCAGTAAAACCTTTGAAGATCTCACATGAGTTATCTAAATCATTGCTTTTCTTGCTCATTTCTGGATTCTTTATTATGCTAGAACATTTAGAATAATGGTTCTCCAGTATTTCGTAGGCATGTATTTTTTTAAAAATTGAGATTATATGCTAAGTACAGCTTTGTTGCCTACTTTTTACAAGTAATAGAGCTTGACCCTGATATTTCTGAATCCATTTAAGATAATATAATTGTGTATTATTATAATATTTTGTAGTCTTTTTATGTATAATTTGTATGATAAATAATAGGATCAATTTATCATTCCGATCAGTTGAATTTCCTTTTACCCACGTGGGAATTTTGTTTTTGGAGGGAAGGGGTCAAAAGTATAGTAGTAGATTTACGCTAAGCCTCTTTTTGAACTGCCTCTGGAGCCTAGTTTTTACATGTTGACTTATTTTGCAGTTGCTGATGATTCCTCTGATCATGTCAGTACTTTATGTCTGGGCCCAGCTGAACAGAGACATGATTGTGTCATTTTGGTTTGGAACACGATTTAAGGTATAGTTGGAAAAACTTGCTTTTCATTTGTCTTTGCAAAAATCCCTTTCTTCAGTTCAGAGATGTACTTTCTGACTCGTCCAGAAGAGGTCACTGCAGAGCAGTATACCATAGGGAAGCCCCTTTCTCCCCTCAGTCAGCTATATTCATTAGCCAACCTGGAGTCCCTTGCTGACTGTTGTTACTTCTCCACTCCCTCTGTACCTCAGGATATGTCCCTGAGTGATCTCATATATATATGTGTGTTAGAGAGACAGAAGGAAAGATACTGATGTGAAACCCTTTAAAAATTTTTTCTTATCACTCCTTTACTCCTTGTTATGTGCTTTACACTGTAGCTAAAACAGATTGTTTTTTACCTCCAGATAATTCCCTTTGTACCTGCTCTGACAATTTGCCACCTGTAACATCTTCTTGATTCTTTTCCTCATATAAATCCTATCC
>NW_012152840.1:6923710-6924838 GCF_000956105.1 Propithecus coquereli | reverse complement strand
ACCATCACCGTAATCTAATTCCAGAACATTTTTATCACTCCCCAAAAACCCCAGAGGAGTCAATCTGCATCCCTTCCCTCTTCTCCTTCCAGCCTCTGGCAACCACTAATCTACTTTCTGTGTGTATGGAGTTTTCCTTTTGTGACTGGCTTATTTCACTTAGCATGGTGTTTTCAAGGTTCACTCATGTCATAGCATGTGTCAGTATAAACCCCTATTTAACCATCTAAAGTTATCTCATAACTAGTCTTGTTTTATTTATATCCATGGCTGTCCCCCATCTCACCCCTAATTATTTGAAGCAAAATGCCAGACATGATATTATTTCATTCATAAATATTTTAGTATTTACCTCTGAAATATGAGGACTTAAAAATAATTCTAGTACTATTATTAAACCTAAATTGCAATAATTCCCTGACCTCTTTTTATAAAAATTGTCTTTTCTTGTTTACTTAAGGTCCTTGAACCCAGTTTGCCATCCCTGTTACCTAGTCAGGTTATACAGCTAATTTGCAACATTATTCAACTTGAATACCATTTAAGGCAAATCTATGGGATTAGGCCCTTGGTTTCTTTTCTTTTGCTTTAAGTTGCTCCTTTATTCCCTACTTTTCAACCACAGAGCATTTTGAAATGCTTGAGCTGAGGAGCATTTTTTTTAAACAGCTTTATCGAGATATAATTCTTATATCATGTAATGCAGCCATGTAAAGTGTATAATTCAATGATTTTTAGTATATTCACAGAATTACACAATCAACTTTATAATATTTCATCATCCCAAAAAGAAACCCTGTACCTCTTAGCAGCCACTTGCCATTTCCATTCAATCCTCTCTTTCCCCGTAACCCTTAGGAAACCACTAATCTGCTTACTGCCTCTTTAGATTTGCCTATTCTGGATATTTCTTATAAACAGAGTCATATAGTGTATGGTCTTTGGTGATTCACTTCTTTCACTTAGCATAATGTTTTCAAGGTTCTTCTGTGTTGCATGTATCAGTACTTCATTCCTTTTTATTGCCAAATAATATTTTACTGTTTGGATATACCACATTTTATCCATTCATTAGTTAATGGACACTTGGCTTCAGTTTTTGGCTATTATGAATAATGCTGCTGTGAG